>NC_052542.1:5890637-6130637 GCF_016699485.2 Gallus gallus | reverse complement strand
CTCCTTGAAGTCAACGCTGACTAAAATTTAATCATACCTCTACATAATGCATTATCTGTTTTTTGGATGATATGATAGATCTAAAATGAATACATGGTTTTAATGAATAAAAATGAACTTGGTTCACTATTAGACCTGCTCTTTTTTGACCATTATACACCCATCTTTCTGGAGAATAGGTTCTTATGCAATTTCGCATTCCCATTTAAGCATACATTCTCTGAATTGCAGTTAATGAGCGTTTGTGTTAGTGAAGAGGCTCATAAGAGTGAAGATCTGTTTGATTGACCTTTAGTACAAATGAATCATTGGACAAGTTAAGAGGAAACTTTAATAATGTCTATCAGAGCAAGAAAAGCATTTGTCTTACGGTAATAGTTACAACATTACATTCACTTTATCTTAGAATTGTTCATTTGAATATTCTTCAGCAAATAATTTAAATAATTTTCTGCATTGTTTCTTCCTCTTGGCAATCTGATTTTTGCTTCAGTGGTATAGGCTTGCTTGTTTCGTATGGCCTTCCATGTTAATGGAAAATGAAAAGGAACAGGGAAGGGAAGGGAAAGAAAGGGTGTAGAGAGGTTTAGAGAAGATAAAAATTTTGACATGTATTTTCATGTGCTAATTTGAAGAAATAGAGTAGAAATATGTCCTAATTATAATCAGCTGCAAGCTTGCCATGTTGTCTAGTGGGTTTTGCAAGTGGATGGAGTCACTTAGAGAGGAAGAGTAGATAAACGCAAAAAAGACTGCAGAAAATACATGGATCCAGGTTCTTATGTGACATCTTCACTGTGTTATTTTGGTTGTCTGTAGAAAAATTTCCAAAATTTTTACTATGTAGGAAAACTCATTTTGTTGTTATCACTTCCTTTCGTGAAGATAGGAACATCTAGATGGATTCCAAACATATTCCAACTAAATCTGCTGATAGTTCAGTTAGTAAGTGGAGGGGAATCATAACAGAAATGACTATATCTGGCTGCTATTGATTGAAGATGGAAAGTTTACCAATCAAAATTTATATATATATATATATATATATATGCATTCTACTAGGCCTTTGATATTTCCTTCCTGACATGTTTGTCTATAGAAACTGCTGTATAACTAGTAGAAATGTCTGCAGTTCTGAAAATCTAAAGCTTTTCCTTCAGCTAAATGTGTTATCATACTTACGGGATCCAGTGTACATAAAGCTAATAACTTTTAATGACTCTTAATTTTTCCCTAGTTCTGCTTCATGGTAAGATTTTAGACTGATGTCTACATTTCTCTTACCATGTACAGCTGAACTAGTCAAGATACAATGATAAGCTATCGTGGTAGAAGGGTGGCCTAAGAAACTGAGAAAACAGCTGCTTTTGGAGAAGTCTTTGTCTGTAAGTTTTCAGATTACTCTTCTTTGATTATTTATCAGTATTTTTCTATCTCTTTTTGAATCTTAATCTTACCTCAGTAATTGACTTTATTTATTTGAGAACTCACAGTATCTGAGGGTTTCCTGCTACCCTCCTGTTTCATCTCAACGTAGTATTAGAAATACTTACTTAATTTGTATTTGTGAAACAATCACTATGGTAGTTTTATTTTTAAACCAAAAACCTCCATAATGCACACTGAAAGACAGCCAGGAATCCTCAGGACATTTAATCATATAGTTGAAAACAGTGCCATAAAGCACAGTATTCTGACTTAGGATTAAACAAGTATCTTTTCTGGAGGCTTTTACTGTTTGACTTCTACAGTCCTTTGCAGCATATCTTTAGTACTTAGTGTAGACATAGAAATACACATTGTTGGAGTAAAGTACAACTTTCACGTGTATAACTGTGTAAAGTTCATCAGAGTACTTCACCCACTTTCGGCCATCTGCATTTAATAAACCTTACTATAACCTTCTGTTACAGTTCCAAGGAAGCCAATCATATAGCTAAAGATAGCTATTAGATATAAGAATATCTAGGTTTTACATTTTATTTGTATCTACATATATGCATTTAACATGTAAGTTAATAAGACAGTTCTTCTAGAATGTCAGGAATATAAGACAATACCTTACTGCATTGCAGTGAAAAACTGAAATGATACTAAGTGGATATTCTGCAGTGCAGGATTTGGGCTGTGAATTCTGTAGAAGGAGCTGAGCTTTACTCTGGTGATGGTGAAAATATCCTGAGGGTGTAAAAATAATTATCAAATAGTATTGTTATCATATGTATAATTTATACAGTTATAATCTAATCACAGCTATATTAAATTTGTAAGCATTTAACCTATATTTTTGCTAAGATTTCTGCATTCATATTTTTAGTTGTTTTCTTTAAGTAATGACATGAAAATATTTACTTCTCCCAGAAGTCAGTAAGAAGAGACCCCAAAGATTTTGTATGAAGGAGAATAATGCAATCAAATTTTTCACATGTGACTTTTCAAAAGGATTGTAAGGGTTTTATTTGCATTAGCGCAAATATGTGTTAATGTTTATACAGTTACAGTAGTGGATAATTACTACAGAAACTTCTTACCTGAAATAAACGCACAAAAGATGTATTTAGATTATACTGAATGGAAATTTGTTTGAGCGGATGGAGAAATTCATATAAGCCTCAGGCTGGTTATAGTTCTGGTAAGAGTGGGCTTTCTTCCATGAGGGCACGTGCCCCTAGTGGGAATGTACTTCCAGCATGCATTGGAATGCAAGTGGAGTTGCTTATCTTGCCAACTAGCTGTGCAGTTCCACGAATTTCTTTCTTCATATGAATAGCCAGCTCAGGTCTTTCTTGTTCTTTCTCGACTGAAATGACTTTTCTCATCAGATTTGTACTCCTTTGTTTTTTAATTTTAATATGTGCTTGCAGCTTCTCATTGCCTTCCTATGTCATGAGTACGTTCTTCAAATTCTACACATAAAGCAGCTGACAGGGTAGTATGGCAGTGATCTAAGAGAAGTTATATGTCCTAGGAGCCTTTCACTTGGAAAGATCCTTTGTAATTTTGGTTTGGCTCCTTCAGTTCATGTTACCTACAGTTTATTCATAGCCATGTCAGCAAGTACAGTACTTCCTGCTGTGGACTCACGTGACTCTTCCTTTAAAAATGACTACCTTTGCTGCAGAAGGGAGTAGAGATCTTTGGTAACAAGATGTTGTTAGCACAGTTCTGAATTCAGGCTGCAGGATCATGCTAAGAGGAGCTATATTGTTTCAGGAATCTAAGCTAACATATTCCTATGGAATTGCACCATATAAATGCAGGAAGTCATTTAGGATCTCTGAGAAAAGGAGTGTTCTGGCTTAAGAGTTGTGCTGTGTTAAGGTGAATAGTTATACATTTTTAAAGAGAGGAATAGAGATTCTCAGAGTCTTTCTCTTACACCTTTCCTTGCCTTTGGCTGTTGTGGGCTGCATGTAAAGATCTGGAGATGTTCTTCCTATTCACTTTTGTAAAGAAATACTCTTCTTTGTCAGAGTCCAAAAGCAGGATTTGTGAACCTTGTATTCTGTACTTTTGGTGAAGTGATGGAAATGAGTATGTTCCTCATATTGGGACTTTAATGAGGAAGATCCTAGGTCTCAACAGAAGCTGGAAATAAAAATGACACAATGAAGATTTTTATCAGGATGATTTTTAGTCTTGTATTCTTTAAATGAGAGCGTCTGATTTTCTTTTTACAGAGGTGCTGGCCATAGTCAAAAGCATTTCAGCTAAAGAACAGGTGTCAAAATTGGAATTCTGAGACTCACTGATTGCATTCTGAAATTGTGTAACCTAAGCTCTAAATTGAGGTGAAGTTTGGACAAAACAACTGGAATATCTGTGGTGTGCTGCAGAGGGTAGTGCAGAAATTCATAAGGAGAATACCAGCTGTGCTAGTTGTATACCCAGGAGCGGTTATAGCCATATCTGAGTGACATAAATAAAAGAGAATTAGACTTACTAAGCAGTGAGTCATATTGATTCAATCATAATTCTGTGCCAAGAACACAACAGTTTATGGAATCGGGATAAGCATCTCTGTAGAGTGATGTGTTTTACGATGTGAACATACCAACTCCAGGTAATCCTACCTCCAAAGCATCTTTGGAGCACACTGTTCCAAAGTACACGTGGTTCTGTTATACAGCTACTAAGATCACTAATGTTAACTGTGGTTTAAAAGTGGTTTTGGGTGACATATATTTACCCAGAGCACTGCTGCTTTTCTTGACTGTGTCCATCATATTCTTTCTAGGCATCTCAAGTTCAGGCACTGTTAGTGTTGTAGTTTTATATAATCTGGCTGTCTGTACTGTCCAAGAGCTTAGTGGGTCATTGTATTCAGCTGTTTGCTGTTGTAGTGTTTTTTTTTTTTTTTAATTTACTTTCATTCTTTGTGTAGAAGAAATGGAATCTACCAATTCCAGCTGTTGATTTGTCAGTTAGCTGCATATGAGCTCCCATTTTCCTTATACAATGGAAATATTAATCCAGGAATACCTCCAGAATCTGCTGCAGTCTGTAGCACTCTTAATGGTATTTGGAAATAAAATCTATTGTCAGTTTGATTGCATAATGTGTTTACTTCTACTTCACATCTGTGGGGCAACTGTGGGATTGTTTCTTTGTCAGTAGAGCCAAACTTGGTGTAGTGTTCTGGAGTGTATGACACATTTCAAGTCTTAAGCCAACTTTTTCAAAAATCCCTACTGATACATTAATGAAGCCTGTGTTTAGATGTTGAACATGAGACTGCATTTTAGAAAGTATTTTCTTAAAAATAAGTATTTGGTTCACCTCTGTATTTCTGCTTTGAACTAAATCAGCTGCATCAGCATATTTCTTGCCCCTTCCTCAGTCCCTCTTTTGACTCAGTTTTTTAAATATTGTTTTGGTCTATGCTGACAGGTAGCTTCTTGGTGTGGAATATTGATCTTTTTTTCCCCCCTGATACACTCTCTATCAGATATCTAATATTGTTTTCTGATTTACCTGCTCTATTCTGGCTCATTCCCTCATTGGTACAGTATCCCTCCTGCTGAAGAAAAGAGAAATCAGATGCAGGAAACACGGAGGGGATTCTTTACATGGAATGGCAGATATGCAGGCACTTGTCTTTCTGAATTTTAGGCAGAAAAAGAATGCCTATGTTGCATCAGGATATACCTAGACATGGCTTCTATCAAACAGCTATGCTGACTGAGTTTCAGTCATCTTTCCTCTTACTGATAAAAAAAACTTCCAGCTATAGTTATTTGCCTGTTGTATTGCTGTTCATGAATAGTTCTCTCTCCTCTTAAGTGTCGTAAATACTCTGTTCCCTTGATGTCTAAGGTATACATTGACCATATCTGTTATGACTTTGGACAAAGTCTTCAATTTTTGTTCTTGCTTTTCTCTCTCACTCTGTATTTTCAAGTCTTTTCCTCTGTCTCTTTATGAAACCAAACTAACGGAAACTTTGTTTAGAAATTAGTCTCAGATGTACCTTCTTCCTCTCACCAGGTCTGTCTCCAAGACCCTACAGTATTCTTGACAGCTTTGTGCTCCTTTTGTTTCTCAAAACTTTTTATCTCAAACAAAAAATCTTTAATGTTTTCTAAGATACCATTTTTGATGTTTTGCTTTGGAGTTGTAAAATTGCCTTGTTTAATATTTATAGGTTCATGAATTAATTAGTTAGGAAATGCTGTATAAGGATTAATGCATTTATTAGGAAGAGGAGAAACACTAGATTCTGTCCTTCCAAGGATGCACTTTGTTTAAGTATGTACTTGCCATGGAGCATGCTGGTTTGAGTTTGCCATCAGGTATCATGTGTCACATGGATTCCAGCTTCTCCTATTTGAAATAAACTTACATTTTACTTCTATGCAGAATGAGAAACATCTCAAAGAATGTCATCTCCACTGCATCATTGATGATAGCTCTTGTCTGGCTTTTAACCTCAACTTCACTATTGCCCACAAAAATAAATCTGTGATCTGTTTTTGAAAATGACTGAATTTGGCATCAGTGAGCTCAGTGGGGATTGTGGCTTAGTTCCATCTTAATTTGTAAAACTGTGTTCCCATTTTTGTCTGAAATCCTCATAATATTGAGTTTGCAGTGTAATAAAAGCAACGAGGTTTTAATCTAGTATATTTTTACTTAATTCTCTCTTTACAATAAAATAAACATTTAATAGTTCTGAACCCACTCTGTGTCCTTCTACAACGAGTAGGGAGAGGGCTGGATTATTGTGACTATCCAAAGTTATGCAAAGCTACACATGTCTGACACTTACATAGCCTGTGAAGTGCTAAGAACCTGAAGTCCTGCTGACTTAGTTTGGGGTTCACGTTTTGAGTTTCCTTCTCTTGAAAATCAGAGCCACATAATTTTGCAGCTGTAAAGATCTCCAGCTGGGATCCGAGCATTCTGTGGATTCTATTCCCAGTTACAACATTAACATCACTTTCCTCATCTGCAAAATGGGAGCAGTAAGCTCGTGTACTTGAAAACTATGTTATGAACGTTAATGTCCGCATGCTATGCAAATATAAGCTATTCAATTTATTTCTGAATATAAATTTAACACACAAACTCCTCTGGGCACAATTTGTCTTTGTGTCTTCTATAAGGCTGAGGACAGAGTCTTAATGAATCTTAAACAGAGGAACAAAACTCTTTCAAATCACCAAATCTGTCTTTTTGCAGATACTTTATTTCGCATGTCCCATAGTTTGCCTGTCCCATTTGCCTTTGTCCTTCTAATCGGTTTTATTCGTTGCATTGACTGTTTGATCAAAAGAGACTTTGGCTATTTTGTTAAATCTACAGCTCTTAAGGAAACAGCTCTGAGCTTTTTGTGCACCCACTCATTTGCAAATTTTGAGCATACTTATCTGTAGCTGCAGGATCTTCTCTGCATTATGTGATATTTAGGCTTGATTTTGGCCATTAGTTTGCACAGCTGACTGTATGCTATCTATTTTAAGAGGCTTCAATTTATTATCAGCTTTATTTTTTTTTTCTTTAATGATGTGGTTTTCCATAAGAATGAAAATTCACTTCATTTTACAATTACCTTTTTTTTTTTTCCCCAAGTTATTACCCACAAGAAATGAACATCTCTAACTTTCCCACATAAATCCCCGAAGTAAGTCATACCTAATAACTTTTAGTCCCTCACTGACAAAGTTTCAAGCAAAAACAATAACTTGGCTTTGACCCTGCTCTCTTCAAAAAGGAAGTTACTTCTGAGCAGCAACATCAAAAAGAATAAATAATTGTTTTTCTTTTTGTTGTTATGATATGGATCATCTGAGCAGTTAGTGGTAAGCAAGCCGTCTTTGATTTGGTTCAGACGCCCTAGTGCTTCGTCCTCTATTTATGTCAGCATGTTCCTGTTCCCACACCAGGAAAGTAGAATCCCTTGATTAAATTCATATTTGTTTTAATCTTTCCCTGTGTCTGATCTCAAGCTCAAAGATTCTAATGAAAAAAGTAGTGTATCCTGCTGGGAAGAGTGCTGATGTCAGACTTTAGTCTGTTTGTTCTGTTCTAACCTGATAATGCTGGAAATGCTTAGAACCCAAATGCTCAACTCCAGCAGATTCTTAAGACAAAGATTTTTTGATATTTCATGGAGAGTTATAAGCAGAGCTTTTTATTTGCAAAACTAAGTAAAAAGACCCAAACACTTAAACAAATATTTATGAAACAGCAACTGAGCACAACAACGAGTTTAATTAATCTGACCTCTATTTTTTAATTTAAGGCAGGATTTTTTTAAGTTCAACACCAAATCAGTACAAATAAGAAAAAGAATTGTTTGAATATGTTTCTCTTTTTTGACCTATACTAGGAAAGACTTAGAATCATTTTTTTTTTTTTCCTATAAACATTTGAACTATTAAATGCTAAGATTTGATTTGCCTTGTACAACAACTGAAAAATTGTTTCTCTTCTGAGGACCTAAAGGCATAGCCAGCTGCTGGCTCCTTGTAGTTGGAGATGTTACTGTCATTTTTCTCTCCCTGTTTTTTCCTCATGCTTTGCCTTCAGCTGCTTCTCTGCTGGAGGTTTCTGCACTAGAATTCCTGCAGGTGGAATGGAATGTGTGTGGTCATCATCTGTTTCAGTGTAAAGTCATCCAGCTTAGCTAAATTATCTTCCTCAGTGGCTAAAGCTAACTTGCGGTACTAAAATATGTAAAGAAGGCATGCATGCTTCGTCCTACAGACAGAAATGTTCTAAGAAGAAGCTGAGATCAGTACCATCTTAGTAACAGCCCTTTGCAAATTAGGTGGGCACTGTAGACAGACTGTCATGGAGGATGGCACATGTCCCCGGTTATCAAATTGACAGTGCTCAGCACTTTCAGAGGGGCAGTCAATACCTCAGAGAAAACTCAATCAAACCTAAAGGATGAGATTTTCTGTCTAGATGATTTGTACAAACAGATATGTCATAGTAGCCCTTGAAAAATGTAATTCTATCTAGAAGCATATTTGGGCATGTAGATGTGGACTAGTAAAATCCAATTATAAACATCAATTTTTCAACTGTTAGCATGCATTTGCTCACAAACCCAATGAGACATCATAGCGCAAATCTATGATTTTATGGCTCCTCAATGTCAGTAGTCACACAACAACAATGATTTTAATTATAGGATGGAGGGAGGTCTTTCCTGATTACATGACAGCTAGTGAATGTCAGCAGGAGCTACAAAGAGCACGTGAGCTGTACAACCATTTGTACTTGCATCTCTGTCCAGCTGTTGGCTAATAATAGCACAGACTCTGAAACAGTCTTTCTTTTTTCGATCATGATCTTTATTTGTTTAAGCTAGCTATTTTTGTTGTTTAGTTGAGTCATTTTAAATCCTTCTACCAAAGAGATGCCGTGTAAATATTCAGAAATATGCTTTGGGATGGAAATCATACAAAAAGCTATAGTGCTGATAACATTTACCTCTTGAGACTAATAATGTTCCTGAAGTCAATTTGACTGCAAGAATGCAGCTGTCATTCTCAATAGCTTGAAATGACTGCATATTGGCCAAGTAATTGCAAAAGGTTCTTTGCAAATGCATCTTTTCTTGGCTGAATTATAGCAATGGCTGGAAATGTAAAAACAAAATTTATACTTTCAAGGCAGTTTTTTATATTGAATAATATTTTTCAGATATAGAAGTTAATAATGGAAAATGTATTAAGTTGTGGTTACTGGAGTCATTATTTTTACTCTGTTATTTTGGCTCAATATGTAATTATTTTCTATTGTTGCAGTCTGCCCAGATGGTTTTGCGTCCTTACTTGTCCCTGTTTTATTTTGGCAACACTGTAGATGCTATATCCTCTGTAGAGAAACACCAATCTTGGCAATATTCCTGACAGTCTTTTATCTTTCCCTATCCATATGGCACTGTATTTACTACCTGAGGTGCACTGTTTACTTCTAAGGTTAGAGTGGTAAAATGAAGGCTTTATAGAACATGTTCATATACAGTCTGCTCAGTGCTTGTATGTTTTTCTATGAGATTATCATACAACGCATGATCAGATGTACTTGATTTGAAAGACACCAGTGATGAAGGTCTCTTTCAAATAGATACATAAACCTGCTGTTTTTGCCTCAGTCAAACAATGGATTAATAATAATAATAATCTGTACAATGGATTAAATGATAATTCATTTCTTGACAAAGGTAGTTTGATAGAAAGAAAACTTGCTGATAGAAGCTTTCAAATCTAAGGCTGTAGCTTTATTGTATTTTTAGCCTTTGTTCTTATAATTTTTTTTTCTACTACTCTTTAGGTCATGCAGAACTCTTAAAGGGTATGGTTGCTTGTGCTGTGATTATGTTCTGTCTTGAGCAGCCTATGTTACAGTTCGAAATCTGAATTGTATGAGAACTGAGCTAGAATCTGACCATAAATACACTTCAAATGTTGATAGATCACTTCTTCCCCCATAAATCAGTGATACAGATTATCCCTTACCTGATGTAGCCAACTGGAAAAAATCTTGGAAATACCCAGGATAAATAACCATGGGATACAGGCTTTTGTCAGAAAATCCACTGTAGAAATAAGAAACCTCCCTTGATCTTTTTTCTTCCCTTTTTCCTTCTTTCTTCCCCTCTTTCTCTCTTTCCTTCTCTCTTTCTCTCTTTCCTTCTCTCTTTCTCTCTTTCCTTCTCTCTTTCTCTCTTTCTCTCTTTCTCTCTTTCTCTCTTTCTCTCTTTCTCTCTTTCTCTCTTTCTCTCTTTCTTTCTTTCTTTCTTTCTTTCTTTCTTTCTTTCTTTCTTTCTTTCTTTCTTTCTTTCTTTCTTTCTTTCTTTCTTTCTTTCTTTCTTTCTTTCTTTCTTTCTTTCTTTCTTTCTTCTTTTCTTCCTTTCATAAAGATATTTCCACAGCAATGCACTTAAGGAAAAAAAGCCAGTTTACAGTGGAATCAAAATTATTCACTACAAATTTTTCTGCTACCTCTAGCTTTGACATGTTTTGAATATTTATTTTATATAACTATTTTTCTAAGCAAAGATGTGACAACTATTATTAAATAATACATCATTACATTCTCTTTGTATTTTGGAACACTTACACAGTGGTAAGCTGATCTCTGACTTTTTCAAGGGTGTCTCTGGAGGTAGCTGAATCCAGCTGTAGAAGCTAAAAATGCATTGGCCAGAAGGCCAAGTGACTCAACAACTGAAACTTTACTTTCATTTGATTCTCAACATAAATATCTGAAATGAAATCACAATGACGTTAAGCATCTACTTCTGCTAAGCATTATAACATAACATATAACCATAACTTCTTTTTGCAATTTGTTGAAGACAGAGAGCCTTTTTCTGTGATGTCACAGCAATTGAATTAATCCAGTTATGTGGCTTTGATAGGTTTGCTATTTTTGTTTCCCCAAGTTTTCAATCTATTTTTGTCCATCTCTTTGCATGTGCATTATGTAGAAAGAGGAAGAAGCTGCTCTCATTTTTAATTCCCAGTGCCTCCTTCTGATTGAGAAACTATTTTGAGAATAATGAAACATGATACAAAGTGTATTTTGTTGTTGTTGTTGTTAAGCAGGCATCATTAATATTAATATGGATGAAGAAACTGAAAAATTATTCTTCCCTCCATCACCAGCCACTTCTACTTACCTAGCCTTGGAAATCAGAGCATGGAACATAGAAGGATCTACTTGTATCTTTCCAAGCAGAACTCCTACACAGTCCCAAATACAGCATTCCCAGTATGAAAAGGAAAAGAAAAGAAAATGAAAAACTTGGCATAATTGAAGAAATAGGTAGTAATGTATGTCAGTCATGCCTACACCTACAGCAAACACATTAACACAAGTTGAGATTATAGGCTAAATTTCCAAAGAGGAGCGTGAAAGGTATGTGGAGAAACACTGTCAACAAGTAATAGAATTTATGCATGTACCTCCCACTCACTGCTTTGAAAATTTGGCTTCATGAGTAGAAAAATGTTAAACTATGTTAAATACATTTGAATGGTAGGAATATAAATGATCTCTGCAAAAGCCCACATTAGAGTTGAGGCATGATTTATTTTTCTGCTTTACCATCAAAATGCAGAAGATTTTGTACAGCTCATGGAATTCTATAACATTATCTGGTCAAACATCATATCTTCATTCCTAATTTTATAGTTACTATAACTAGCTGAGGGTCTAACATGAAAAACAGAAATTAATTTATGCATCTAAGATTGATGAGCAAGGCAGGGATGATAAGAGAACCAAAGAGTCCCAGATGGGGACTTCCCCATCCTGCTCCATCAGGACATTTCCTGTTAGATGCAAATGTATTCACTGAAGCTTTCTTTCAGCCAAACACTTATACATACTTACCTTTAACCACAAAAGAAACAGTGCCTCGAAACATGATGGGATAAAAACAGATGCTTATTGCTACATATGAGGAAATGTATTGTACATGTGAGTAAATACTTTGTTGAATTATGATATGATTCCTCTGGTAAAGAATAGGTAGGTAACTTGATGAAGGAAGCCTTGCCCTATCATGACACTACATTTAAAGGCCTTGCTTGGAAAGTTAAGTAGTGATACTGTGTTCCAGAAGTTAAAAAAAAATAATAGATTTTTCAACACAAGCTTGGAATTTAAAGGTTTAATGCTTCACTTAGTTTGTAATTCAGTTGATCCAAATAGCAGCAAACTTCAAACTAAGTTTGCTAAGGCTGACGCTCACAAATCAATTCACTCTGTTGTTTTCCAGAAATTATTAGGTACATCTTGTGACTCTTTGACAAAAAAAATACTGTAAAAACTTGAAAATGTGTCTGTCTTCAATGTAATGTTCACTTATAAATAAGATAATCTTACTGAATGAATTTTTCTCTGAGCTGAAGTTTATCCTTCATATAAACCTGTATCTTCATTTCTATGTATGTAGGCTTGGAGATCATATCTTATACCTTAGATAGTGGGCCTATTTAGATAGACACCTATTTAGATACACCCTATTTAGACAGGGGTGGCCAGCAGGGAGAGGGAGGTGATTGTCCCCCTCTACTCGGCTCTTGTGAGGCTCCATCTGGAAAAGTGTGTCCAGGCCTGGGTTCCCCAGCACAAGGAAGACAAGAACTCTTGGACTGGGTCCAGAGGAGGGCCACTAAGATGATCAAAGGGCTGGAGCACCTCTCCTATGAGGAAAGGTTGAGGGAACTGGGCTTGTTTACCTTAGAGAAGGCTCCAAGGAGACCTCATTGTGGCCTTCCAATACTTGAAGGAAGCGGAATGAATAAACCAATAAACAGGAAGAGGAATGGCTTTTTATGAGGGTGGATAGTGATAGAACAAGGGGAAATGGTTTTAACTTGAGACAGGGGAGGCTTAGGTTGGATATTAGGAGGAAATTTTTCACACAGAGGGTGGTGACACTCTGGAACAGGTTGCCCAAGAAGGTTGTGGATGCCCCATCCCTGGAGGCATTCAAGGCTGGGTTGGATGTGGCTCTGGGCAGCCTGGTCTGGTGGTTGGCGACCCTGCACGTAGCAGGGAGGTTGAAACTAGGTGATCGTTGAGGTCCTTTTCAACCCAGGCCATTCTATGATTCTATGGTTCTATTAATAGCTTTGGCAAGCAATTTCCCTCCCTGTAACAGAATTCTGATTTGAATGTACCTGGCTCCAACTTTCCATTCTTTCTTTTTTCATTGTCTTTGTCTCCTCAGCTAAGGATCCTACTATCAAATATTTCTTTTCTATTAGGTCATCACAGAATGTAACCAGGCAACAACATCTGTGCTAGCCCAGGTAGTTCCACAATTATTTCTCTATGGATCAGTGTTTTATTAACTGTTCTCTTCTCTGAGTTGTCTGTAACTTATCTGTTGCTTGATGCCAGCATCAGACGCAGTATTTAAGCAGATTCTATCAATGTTGAACATGAAGGTTAAAAAATGCTGTTATTCCTGATCAGTCTCAGAATCTCATTGTCTGTTTTCATTGTCAAGTGACTATTCAGTTTAATTTACTCAAAGACTTTTCCAGAAAACCATCCTACACTCCATTTATCTTGTAAATAAAGCTTTTTGTTTCTTAAATAAGCAATTTCCAACCTTAGTGGCAGGAGTATTTTGTGAGTTTTGTGTGTGTGTGTGTGTGTGTGTGTGTACGTGTGTGTGTTGTGTGTGGTGTTTTTTTAGTGGCTGTTGTCCAAACAAATGAAGAAAAATGGGACTGTTTTTATGTGTTGCACTGCCGTTTCAGCAGACAAGTGTCATGATGTAAAAACACCAATTGACTCTTTCTGAAATATTTTTTGGCAGTTTGTATCGTCTCAGTGTTTGACCAGTGTCACACTGGATTTCTTGAAGTGGTTTGACATAATCTCACTCTATACTGTAATTTCACTCTCTCACATTCAGTCATAGTTTAAGATGACTTCTCTCAGTCTGGACAGAAATACACCAGGATTGCTCTAGCTATCTGACTATATACTGTCATCTTAAATGTTTTATTTCTGTCTCTTGGCCATCAGCTTGTTGAGTAACTTGAACAAGTTGCTGGCTTGCTCTGTTCCTCTATATTTATTTCTTACTTCTGTCTTTCTTGCCTTTTTAGATAACAAACTCTGAAACAGACAGGTCTGTTTCGCATCATGTAACTATGAATTGCCTATTGGTATGGGACATTTTAGAAGTAGCTGATTTTTGAATAATAAATCTAGGGTTTTCCATTATATCCCAGATACTGTGCGTGTTTTCAATTTTCGTATTTGGCTGTTGCCACAGGTCTTCAAACATAGGCTTTGTCTGGTCAAACTGTCCTCTTCCAGTTGAGTAGGCCCTCGTAAGCTTTCAGGTTAGTGCAACATCCGCTAGTTTGGAGAATCAAAGGACGTCTATACTTGGGGTCAGTCATGCACACAAATGCATATACAAAGAAACAGAAATATTTCTCTATGTCTAGTCTAATTCACTTCCTAATTACTCCAGCAAATTATTTTCCCTAGTTGAATACATAGTTTAGCAGACTTTGCCCTGGTACTTTGAGTGGAGGTGACTGTCATTATTGCTGGATCTGTTCTCTTCTAGAGCCGCTGGGTGTTCATTATCATGCAGCTTTGGGGAAATTGTCCGCAGAAAGAAGTTATCAAACAAGTCACATATAGGGCTAGTAGCAAAGAGCAAATACCAGGGGTACTTCGGTTCACTTAGTAACAAGAAGAAGGTGTCCATTTTGGTGAATTTCTTCTGCCTTATGATTTACCAACTTTCTCTCCCTCTGTTAACCTTGCCCATATTCCACAGTTCCACACAGTAATTCTTTTAAGTTCTGTCTAGTCCAGAATTCTCCCTTCAAGTGTCTTTTTTTGTTCATGTTTCTTTTATCTCATCCTCCAATCCACATTCCTTCCTCCCATAGAAAAGCTTATGTAAAGGACAGTATGTTTAATGCCATGTTTGTGTTAAACCTCTCTCTCTGTCTCTGCATAGTCATATCAGTTGTAAACTTTGAGACAGCAATTGTTCAATAACAAGCTTTTGGTGCAGAGCTTGGAAGTACAAGACAAGGTTCTTGGGTACCAACAGTGTATGCTTTTTCAATACAAATAAATTGGAAAGACTCGTTGCCTCCTTCATCCATTAAATGAAGAGAGGAACAGTTATGTGCTTTTAAGAAGGACTTTAGGTCTACAGATGAAAAGGCTTTAGAAATGCTAAATATTAATTATTAGTAGTCATTAGCATTCTTGTTCCCGCTTACCAGTGGTCTCATTTGCAATGTATACTCTAACAGATCATTTTCCTTTCTTCTTCAGTGGTCTTTCTAACAAAGCATATTTAAGCAATGGTAAATGGCTGTTTGCAGTGAGACCTAGATTTTTTTCAATTTAGCTCAGACTTTGATTTTTTGTGTGGCTGATGTTACAGTATCAGTACATCTTAATATCAGAAGTACTATTAACTTACTGTTACAGAGTCCTTGTTCTGTGTTAATACATACTGAGCTTGGTTTGATCCACAAACCTGGGTGAAAAAGAAAAACAGAACTCCAGAATGCTATAGTAGTGTTAATGTTATTTTTACAGTACAGTGTAGTACAGAAATACAGTAGGAAAACGAAAAGTGAAATTTGCGCACTAAGTTCTTTCCTCATCATTGTTCTGAAGCTATAGAATGACGTTTGGAATCAGACCACAATTTTTCTGTTGTGCACTGATGACATAACCACAACAAGAATACATGTAGAATACACGATTATCCAAAGAGAATAAAGAAACAATCCTATAACAGGTATATAATACCATATCTGTTATAAGGAAGAAGATAGTGCCTTTCTTCTTCATGTATACTATGTATGATGAAAACATCCTAGGAATTTCCAGATAACGTTATGGCGTTTGTGCTTCAACACACACACTCTCACAAATGGTTTCTATTACTTTTTGATTCTGTTTGTTTTTGCATTTTTTAATTTGTTAGTTTTTCAAAAGTATATTTTCCAGTGGTTTCAAAATTCCATCACTTAATTGCAAAGATGATATAAACACTAGCTATGGAAGTACTTTTTCTTATTATTTTCCTGATCAAATCCTTCCAGAATTTGATTTGCACAGGAAACAATGAATTAGAAACAGCATACTCCAAGAGTGGCTTGCACTCTTCTACCATTTGGAGCCTTGCAAGAATATTCCCAGCTCTTTCCATGTGTCCCGTGACACAGCATAGGAATTCCTTGTTCATATGAATTTTCCAGGATTATCTAGGAATTTCTGAATACATAAGCATTCTAAAAATTTCTGAGTTATTTCCAGGAATCCTGAGTGTCAATACTCAATAGGAACTTTGTGATCTTCCTAGGAATTTCCTTGTGTCCAGGAATTTTCTTGTGCTTTTTAGTAATCACTAGATCCAGTATCTTTCCAGAAGTTTTTCAGTGCTTTCCAGGAAACTTCATATGCTTTCCAGGATCCCTGGATCTAGAACACTTCTAGAAATCTTTAAGCACTATCTCTAGGAATTTCAAGAGCTTTCTAGAAATTTCTTCTTTCTTTTTAGGAATTCTGAGATTGAGAACCCTTCCAGGGATTTTTCAGTGCTGTCCTGGATTTTCTTAATCTAACACATGGAAAAGTTCCAGAAAGGTTCTTCCAAGTATTTTCCCTTCCTTATTATCATTGCTTCCTAGTACATTTTCCACTTGCTTTTCCATTTCTAAGAAACTAGCGTTGCTTTTCAGGAATTCCGGGAATACGTGTAAGTTCTGAAGCTACACTAAAAACTCAAGCCTACATTATTTGGTGCTTAGGAGATTTAATAGCTCAAATGATTTTGTTATGCTATCTCTGTGGATTGTGCCAGTGCAGAAGCATGGCTTTTGGTGTTAAATGTCCCATGCACTATTATACATGTCATGTTACTGAGGAGAGAAGTTAAACAGGATGCAAGTTGCCCACGTCTGTCTTAAATTTGTGTGGAAAACACATTCAGAAAATATTAGACTGCTTGTTTGGTTTTATATGTTCAAACTGCACTGCACCTCCTTTTCCCTAAAGCATGTGAATGTCCTCTTTCTATTATTTGAGATCAACACAGAAGTTTGCAATCGATTTTTCAAAGTGTAAACTATCTTTCAAAGTCTTGAAAGTTCATTGTATGAAACCAGATCAAATGATTCTGACATTTGCTATCTAGACATTTAAAGAGATACTATAGATGCAATACCATCTTTCACTGGATGATTTGCTTTAGATAAAGGGCTAACCTCATCTATCATTATAAACACAAGGAGTCTGGAATATGTGAGCAGTATCCTGGAGAGAAACATTCCTTAAATGTTAATCCATAGCTTTAACTTTTGTACCTTCTTGTTCTTGCATGAAAGTAGGATTTGACATCAGCTGAATTCCTCTGTCACTTAAAAAAAAAAAAAAAAAAAAAGCTTGTTCCTAAAATTGTTTCTCTCAATTTTCAAGTTTAGCCTAATAATTTGTCAGGAAAGTACTTTCTCAACAAATATGCCGAATTCAAATCAGGAAATTGAAAAGCAGCATCAAGTCAAAGTAAAAATGAAGGCTTAATCTATCAACGTACATAGTCTTTTAAAATAAGCTGTTTCTGACTGAAATGTAATTAATTTGTCTGTAAGTATAATGTGATATTTCTTTATGGTTACCAAACTGAGTTGTATTTAATAACTTTTGTATACCATCAGAAAAAAGTAACCATAACGTGCCTTTGTCCAGTTAAACGCCAGCGGGCAATACATGTATGGTGGAACGATATCAAGTTTATTGTTTAAGGATGACATATCATTACCTTGTTGAGAACAGGTGATGTCTAAAACCTTATTGCCACGTGATATCTAACTGAATGCTATGTACTCGGTCTTTGAATCCAGGCACAACCTAAGAATTTCCTGACTAGTTAGCATTTTATGGTGTTACTTTTTAAGGATCTATTAGCTTAATTAACACATTTGTCCTGACAGTTGAGAACAACCATACATTGCAGTGATGCTGCTAGTTGGCTTGGCTGAGGCTCACAAGTTGTTGTAGTGTTAAGTCAGAATCTTTGAAATATTCCCAATGTGTGGCCTGAATATTTCAGTCCTTTGACTAGTCTAAATCAGAACTGCAGTTACATTTTCATACAATAGCCTAGATTGGCTTTTTACATACTTCAGTGTTCAAAATATTTTGCAAACTGGTTAATTTGTGCATCACATTCTTAAATGATAGGAGGAGGTGAATGTTATTGTTCCAGGTTTACTGATGAGAAAATAGCAGTATTGATATCTTGCAAAAGTTTGCATAGCAAATTTGTGGAAGAGGTGGATCAATGGGCATGGTTGCTGCATGGATGGCCGTGTGCCTACAGGTACATATGCTGGCTCCATATGGGCCTGTTCAGACCCCAAATCTACCTGAATGAAACAATGTGAAGTTTAACATGTTAAACCGTAGTGTGATTAATGGCTTTGCTTTGTTGAATGTGGGCACAGCTAAAAGGTGGCTGATGTTCTGTTACTGTGGGTTTTCTCACTGCAAATTCATATACCTCATCACCTCATATGCTATATTATTCTATAGAAGTATTGCACTAATGGGAATGTAATCATTCAATTTGTTGATGCAGGTGATAAGAGCATAATTTCCCCCACAGTACCATGGAATGCACTGTGATGATTGACTAAATTGTTAGGTTTTTCTTTTTTTCTTTTTTTTATTCTCTTTTTTTAATCATACCACAGAGAATGCGGGAAAGAATGTTCAGGAACTACACAGGAAATAAGCCTGTTATCATATACAAAGCAATAAAATAGCCACAATATAGAATAGATTTTAATTAAATAGTGTTGTCCATTAAATGAGGCAGTGTTCCTGTGGAAAAATCATAAATGCAAGCACACTGTTAAATACAGCGTGAAAATCAATAAGCACTAAATGTCTGAATGTAAACTACACTGAAATTAACAACGTTTGCATATCCATCCATGTGGCTTTGAGTTACTCTCATACAGCTTTCTTTGTAGATTATAATTAAGTTAATTGATAAACAGATCTCACCACAGAATCTATCTGGTCTGTTCTTGGCAACACTATGAAATGAAAGTTCAGTGGAATTGCAAATCCTTTCATTTAGTAAATAAAAACTTATGTATGTATAATTTCTTTATAGTGGACACAACTCTTCAACGTTGTATTTATGTGTAATGTGGCATAGCTAATGGATCCTTGTACTGATTGCATAACATAGAAGAAAATAGCTTTGCATCTGCAACTAATAGGCCTTCTGCAAGAAACAAGTTCCAGTAGCAATTTGAGACTTTGAAAGCAAATAAAAATGCATAGATGGGATAAGTTAAGGAATGGAAATTAGGTATAGCGGTTTCCACTCCAAATAATGACCTGAAATGAATGTAGACTGGCTGCATTACCAAGAGTCTTACCATCAAGTAAATTATCATTTTCTGTCTGAATTTCCTAACAGAGACAGAACAGTCTCAGTGTACTTTCTCTTTAGGAGGATTGGCTTCATTGCCATTGCAGTGTGGCTTGCAAGAATTAATACTGAAGGAATGAGAAGAATGTAAAGAAAATAGAAAATGGAGTCTAAGTCACTCCCAGGTTCAGACAGAACTGAATATTAAAATCAAACTGTTTTCTGATTTCCAAGGTGTTTAGGAGAAGTGATGCTGAATGGAGAGAAGAGAGATGGAAATATGTAGAATATCAATAATTAGGATTTCTACTTTGGCAAAATTCACCTGCGCATTTAAACATCTTAATGGAACCTTCTGAATGGAACAGAAGTTTCCCACAGATACTATGTCATTAGAAAGAACACAGAGGAACTTTATAATGATTGGAACTGTCAAAAGACTTCGGAAATTTTGAAAACGCCTTCCATTTCAAAGTTATTGAAAGTATTCCTACAGCTATAGAATTACTAAGGTTGGAAAAGACCTCCAAGATCATCTGGTCTAACTGTCTACCAACCACCAATATGGTACAAGGCTGTAGCTTGCCTGGGATTGTTGTGACCAGGGGGCAGGACCTGTCACTTGGTCTTGTTGAACTTCATCCCATTGGCCTCAGCCCAGTGATCCAACCTGTCCAGATCCCTCTGTAGGGCCTTCCTACCCTCAGGCAGATTGACACTTCTTCCCAGCTTGGCGTCATCTGCAGGCTTACTGAGGGTGCACTCAATTTCCTCATCCAAATCATCAAGAAAGATATTAGACAGGATGGTCCTCAATACTGACAGCTGGGGAACACCACTTATGACCAGTTGCTGTCTGGATTTAACTCTATTCATCACCACTCTCTGAGCCTGACCAGAGAGTAGAAGTTATCTGGTAGATTACCCTGGATTCTTAACTCCATGTTGTTTATAAAACTAAAAAAGTGTTGGACTAATATCATCCTTTTCAAAAGTACTACAGTAGAAGCTAAGTTTAGATAGCAGCAAAAAGGGGTTATAATGTAATTTGAAAAAAAAGACAAGAAATGTATACAGTTTAGCAAAATCATCCTTTTCTTTTATGTTACAACTTCAGGAAAAAAGAACAGCCATTCTTTCATCCAGTGCTGAAATGACAGGTGCTGGTAGTAAACCATCTATCTGGTTTGAGCGACACATTACATGCTGAAATAAAAGACAAGCAAAGGAAGATGTCCAAACTGTTGTGAGAGATGCAGACTGTATTTTAACCAATAGCAAGGTGTGGCCAATGCTAATCTCACAATTTGCAGACAGGTTTTGGTTAGCAGAGTGCCAAGTAACTGTTTTGCACTAGAGCTTGGTTAATGTACTGTGCGTGAGTGCATTTATGCGGTAAATGAAGCACTCAAGTGCCATTAGCAACCCAGGAAAGAGGAAAGCAGCTGATGCGATGGAGGATTTTTTGTGTGTGTTTTTGTTTTGTTTTGTGTTTTGTTTTGTTTTTGTTCCTTTCCCCTCTCCCCTGCTTTTACTGGCCTGGATGAAAGTTACCAAGAGGAAAACAGATGTAAGACAGAGATTACTTGAAAGGACAGGTAATTAATATCATCTGCCTTAACTTTCTTATCTTGATGGGTTGCTGTTTACAATGCTGACCCTGGGGTGGGGGGAGGCACGACCTCCTCAATATGAAATGAGGAAAGTCCAAAGGCTTTTGAGCTTCACAGAAAGCTTTGCTCCTTCTGTGAAGTGCAAACAGCTTGATTTTTTGTGCCTGTGAACACTGTCTTGCAACAGTCTCTATTCTAAGAGCAAGCTCTTTTAACTTTCTTTTCACTAAGAAGCAGACTGTTAATGGCATTTTCATATGATGTTACTTTTTCTTAGTTTTCTTTTGCTTTTAATTCACTTGGTAATAAATTCACATCAAGCAACCAAGAATTTGGGTGGAAGGGGAAGAGAGGACTGCAGAAAAGCAACATTATTTCCAGTGGTTGATTTCCTCCTCACAGCCCCACATACATATCACCTTTTGCACTTAATTATTTCTGACATTTTGTCCATCATATTGTAATGAGCTTCTTCAGAGGAAATAAAAACAGCTTGTCTCTTTGAAAACAGAGATCCAACTATTTTTTTGTGTGTTTATTATCAAAACACAAGCTGTTTTTCTTCCTCAAAGGACACATCGCCGTACAATGGAAGAAACATTAAGAATTAGATTGGAGAGCATCAAGTTCACATGAAAGAAAATACATTTCTTTAAACAGATTTTTTTTTTAAGGAAGAGAAAAGATGTGAGGATTTAGTAATCTAACTCTTTCCCAGAATGTGTTACTTTCTCTGCATGGATGTGATAGAAGTGAACCAAATGGCAGATTTCATGATAACAGTCTAATTGTGAACAAGGGGCTTGAATTAACTTAATTCATTTGGGAGGTCTTTGATAATTCCTTATATTTGTAAGGTCTGGTACATTTTCTGGTTCCCTGTGCATTTCAGAACGTGTGTCTGACTTTGATCATTTTACTATATTAAGCACGATTCACAGACTAATTTACCATTTGCTTTGAGAGGTTCCTTACATAAATCTTTGACAATTTTTTCGGAATCAGCTATTGAATTTATTTTCTAATTATATGCACTGGGAGACAATACCATTTCCAGCAGCAGCAATCAGAGATTAACCACTGAAAGTGTGGGGAGGAGCACCCAGGTTGTTGAGAGGCTTAAAAGATTTCAGAATATCTCATCACTGGCAGAGGGTGATAGCTGTTGTTTTCTATGACTGAGCATGTATCCAGATGCAAGGATTTGAAATGTGTTTATGAAATAAGTAAGTTGCAAAAGTACAAGCAACACGTTTGTGGGTGATCTCCAAAATTTTCGGAGTCATATTTAAAAAACAAAACAATACAAAACAAACAAACAAACAAACAAAACCCCCACTTTCTTCTCAGCCCGGATTCTAGTGTGTATATATTGTATAAGTGATATACAAAGATTTGATTCACAGGTTTTTATTTTCTGGTTTAAATGAATGTACTACATATATGCTTGAGGGGAGAAAATGATGTAAAATAAACCTGCACAGCAAACCTATTTATACAACAGCAGAATTAAAGTCCTGTGTTTTTTCAGTGAAGTCAGACAGTTCAATTCTTGTCAAATACACTTGTATTTGGAATCATGGAATCACCCAGGTTGGAAAAACCTCCAAAATCATCTTGTCCCACCATTCACCTGCAACCACTATTTTCCTACAAAATCATGTCCCTTAGTACTACATCTAAATGTTTCTTGAACATCTCCAGGGATGGTGAATCCACCACCTCCCTGGGCAGCCCTTTCCTGTGCCTGACCACTCTTTCTGAGAAATTCTTTCCAATATCCAACCAGAACCTTCTGTCACAACTTGAGGCTATTCTCTCTTGTCCTATTCCTAGTTATGTGGGAGAAGAGGCCAACCTCCACCTCACCACAACCTCCTTTCAGGCAGTTGTAGAGAGTGATAAGGTCTCCCCTGAGACTCCTCTTCTCCAGACTTAGCCACTCCTCATAAGACTTGTGCTCCAGACCCCTTGCCAGCTCTGTTGCCCTTCTCTGGACACACTCCAGGGCCTCATTGTCTTGTAGCGAGGGGCCCAAAGCTGAACACAGTACTCGAGGTGCAGCCTCCCCAGCTGAGTACAGGGGAACATTCATGTCTGTGCTCCTGTTGGCTACACTATTTCTGATACAAGCCAGTATGCCATTGGCCTTCTTGGCCACTGGGCACACTGCTGACTCATGTTCAGCTGAGCATTGACCACCACTCCCAGGTCTGTTTTCTCCACACATTTTTCCAGCCACTCTGCCCAAGCCTGTAACTTGCCTGGGATTGTTGTGACCAGGGGGCAGGACCTGTCACTTGGTCTTGTTGAACTTCATCCCACTGGCCTCAGCCCAGTGATCCAACCTGTCCAGATCCCTCTGTAGGGCCTTCCTACCCTCAGGCAGATTGACACTTCTTCCCAGCTTGGCGTCATCTGCAGGCTTACTGAGGGTGCACTCAATTTCCTCATCCAAATCATCAAGAAAGATATTAGACAGGATAGTCCTCAATAGTGACAGCTGGGGAACACCACTTATGACCAGTTGCTGTCTGGATTTAACTCTATTCATCACCACTCTCTGCGCCTGGCCATCCAGCCAGTTCTTTATACAGCAAAGAGTACACCTGTCTAAGACGGGCTGCCAGCTTCCCCACGAGAATAATGTAGGAGACAGTGTCAAAGGCTTTGCTGATATCTAGGTAGTCTGTGTTGACAGCCTTTCCCTCATCCACTAGTCAGGTCACTCAATCACAGAAGATCAAGTTGGTCAAGCAGGACCTACCTTTCATGAACCCATTCTGGCTGGACCCAGTCCCCTAGTTGTTCTGCACATGCCACATGATCTCACTCAAGGTGATCTTTTTCATAAACTTTCCTGGCATCAAGGTCACCTGACTGGCCTGTAGTTTCCCAGATCCTTACAACCCTTCTTGTAAATGAGTGTCACGCTGGCAAGCTCCAATCCTCTGGGATTTCTCTGGTTGACAATGAATGCTGATAGGTGGTGGAAAGTATCTTGGCAATCACCTCTGCCATATTCCTTGGCACACTTGGGTGGATACCATCTGACCCTATGGACTTGTGACAATGCAGGTGGAGTAGTAGGTTTCTAACTGTTTCTACCTGAATCACAGGGGGTTTATTCTACTCCCCAGCCCAGACTTCCAACTGAGGGGGTAGAGTATCCCAAGGATAAGTGGTCTGACTTTTAAAGACTTATTTACAGGAAGACACTGAGAAGCAGACTTTTTCCTCATCCTCAGTGGTCACATTCCTCACTGCATCCAGTAAAGGACAGACTCTCTTTAGCCCTTCTCCTACTGTTTATTTTTCAAAATATTTTTTCCCTCTTTTACTGCAGTGGCCAATTTAGAGTGCATTTGATCTGCATCATCATTAACTTATGGGTATTTTCATTAAACAATGAATTAATTGCTCAAACCATGAAGTAAAATTTTGTTTATTAATATTTTGAGAAAGAACTGGTAGTTGTTATTGCATACTTAATTTGTTTGCCAATTCCTACTCTATTTTCTAGGCCTACCTACTTATTATCTTGATTCATTATAATAATTTCCTTTTTTACCAATTGCCAGTTTTGCAGTAATTCCCTTTCAGATTCCAGCTTCAAGGTGGTGTAACAACTAAATAAACGTGTCCTAATTAGTATGACAGTTTATTAATGAATTGGAGTAGATAGAAAATATCTGCCATAGAAGATTACAGGGCTGGGATTTGAGCTGAGGTGTTAATGATACGGGTTTAGTTGTTCAATAAGGATGTAATTTGTTTCAATAAGGATGTTTGGAACATCAGTAAATAGTGCTATGTGTTTATTTGTTTAAAAAAGCAACAACAAAATCCAAAAAACAAAGGACTTAAATGCTTACATTCTAGTAATAATTAGAACTGCCTTCAGTAGCCTTCAGCTTAGGTTTGTTGCAAACATGCCAGGCATTATTTTCAGCTGTGAGATTGAGTCCTCACAACAGTAGTAAGCAGACCCCTCCCAGACAGGGTGCATCTGTCATAGTGTAGCAGAAATGCTAAGTCATAGCCTGGAGCAGTGATGGAGCACCTGGTGGAAGGCAGGGCCAACCCAGGGGAGCCCAGGTGCATGCAGTGTACCTGCGTGACTGGAAGGGGTGGAGCCAGGATGCACCCCTTCCCAGACCTCATTTAAGGGTTGGCAGTGGGGGTGAGGGATTTTGTTGGAGATTTCTATGTTCCTGAGGCCTTCTAGGGGTAAGCAGATTTTATTTCTTTGTTTCTGTGTCACTGGCTGTTGCATTTTTGAATCATCACTTGCTGCAGCCTAGGACTTTGCTACTACAATAGCATTGCTGTGCTTACCATTATGTTATAGCATTGCACGTGGAATGGCTGGAGAGCAGAAAAATGAAAAGTTGTTGCAGTTATGGAGAAACTATTTTTATTTCTGTAGAGTTACTGGAAGTGAATGGAGTTAAAATAAAAGGACCAAGCTTGTTGCTGTGGATTTAATACAGTATTAAATCATCTTTATCTGAATCATTATTGGAAAGTTGGGATCAGTTATTTCAATTGTATTGAAGGAAAGGAAGGAGACAATGAACAGGAAAAGACCCTATTTACAGGGATAACAAGGGCTATATTTTCAAATGCTTTGATGTATTTAAGGATGTAAATAGACATCTAGTGTACAGAGGAGGGAGTGAAGATAACTACCTAATTCATGTGGAGTTGTTTTGAAACTGGTGTTAAGTGGAAGAGTTTGCTAAGATTCTTACGGTAACCTGATGGAAATCTGTTTGGAAGCTTAATATGCTTTGAAAAGGACTGCACTTGTGGTCAACTATTCACATACCATCTTCAGTGACATAAGCACATATGTGAGTTCACTTGCTGAATGTACTGTTCAGATGCACAACTTGATCTTCTCAGTGGGTATAGTTATTAATGGGTTTTATTTTATTTTTAGACTTGTTAGAGTTGAAGGAAAAATAAGAAAAAGTAGTAGGGAACAAAACATTTGTTGAGCCCCTGTAAAGAAATATTTGGCTTTTAACATCATTGACTGCGCATTTTGATCATTTTTTAAAAGTGAATTTACTTTCTCCTGTTCCGAAAGTTATTTTTGGGATAATTTTCAGCCCAACTGACATAAATTTGAAAATGCTTAACTGTCGCTAAAGGAGCATTTTTCACAGGAATAATATATGGTGTTCATATATGATGCTTTGGAGTTTGGCCTCTTTTTCCAGGTAACTAGCAACAGGACAGGAGGTAATGGTTTTAACGTGTGTCAGGGGAGGTTCAGGTTGGGTGTGTGAAAACATTCCTTTCAGAAGGAGTGGTTAGGTATTGGAGAAGTGAAATTGCTGTCCCTGAGAGCTTTCAAGAAAAGGGTAGATACTGCACTGAGGGACATGGTTTAGTGGGCGTGGTGGTTATGGGTTGATGGTTGGACTAGATGATCTTAGTGGTATTTTCCAACCTCAATGACTTTATGATAATAAAAATACCTATCCTATTTCCTCCTTGCAGATTTTTCCTTTATAAATGTAGCTTGTTAAGAAGGTGCATACACCTGTCAGTTTTGCATATTGATTAACTTTGCTCTTGTAAACAATAACATCATAGATATTGATATTTCCTTACTGATTTTTAGTGAACTTGAAAACTTGAAAGTTGAAAACTTTTTCATGGTGATGTTCTTGCAGTCCTCAAATGTAAATATTAGGTAAAATATCGTGGGTGGGTTTCTGTGTCAGAGAAAAGCACATTTATGATGTTCCTTGTTAAGAATGTGACACCTTCAAAAATTCAATGTGTTTATATATTCATCAGTTTCAATTTGTTTCCTTCAATAATATCAGTATAGTTAGTTAAAAAGTTCTCACATTATACAAAGAAGAGGAGAGGAGAAGGATATAGATTATAAAACTGAAACTGTCTGTTATCTCTTAATATAGCTTGTGAGTGTGTGAGGTATGAACAGTGTTACTCATATATACTTTTACTCTTTCTGTTATTAATAGCTAATGGCTGCATAGGTAGATTGATTGAGACTAGAAGTCTGTATGGAGTGCAGAAGGAGTTCTTGCATTCAAGATAGAATTTTACTTTTTTTTTCGGGGAAAATAAAAGACTGTGTGTTGAAGCTGTCCATCTTGAAATTAAACATTATCTATCAATATATTATTCTTACCGAGTTTTACAAAGTGCATAGGATCTTATCTTCACTGATAAACTTACTGTTACAGAGATGAGGAGAACTTATGTCCACAAGTAAGAATCAATGTTTAATTTTGGTATATTTTGTACTGTTTTATTTAGCTGTAAAGCTGTTTTTTGTTGATTAGACAATATTATAACCTTTCTTCTGGGTATGGGCATAGAAAATATCTACTTGAATATTGCCTGTACATTGCTTTTCTCTTTACTTTTTCCTGGGATTGCTTGGGAAAAGCATCTTTCATGGCCAACTGTCCAGCAAAAGCATCTTTATTTACTGTAAAACACCCCTGAACTCTTTAATATGCTAACATTAATGGGGGAGCTTTCTTTTCACTAGTAAGAATGCTATCAGCTTCTCAATTGCATGTTTGATGTTGTCAAACATAAATGACTAGGAAAAATTATTTTGAAACTTTGATAACCTAGATCTATAGCTGAATATTAGAATCCAGGAAAACCCTGTAAATGGCAGTGCTTAGGTGGTTTCCTAGCTGGTCATACTAAGATGTACATGCTATCTGAAGTGAATGCTTAATAGATATATTTTTCACCGGAACTTTCAGGCTCAAAGTTCTCACAACGTATGACAGGTCTAATGCTCAGGAAAATAAAAAATAAAAATAAAAAAAAAAAAACACAGTTATGAACTCTAATTTCTATATATCTGCACTGAACCCTAGTATCGAGCTTTTTCAGACTCACTGAAGGACCCTGAAATATTTATTTCTCGATTAAGAGTTATTCCATGTTTACTCTTGCAATCTATAGAACTTCATCTCTCAAAAAAGTTGCTTCTAGTCCTAAATGCTTGGTTTTAGGATGCTCCATGGTTCGGGAGTTCATTCTTTGTATTTTTTATTAATCCATTTGCTGCTTCACCTTCTTAGTAAAGACTGTAAAACCATCCTCAAAGTAAAGTACTGTCCCTTTTGAATCACCATTGTTCTGGGCCATTCTTCAGTCTAGTTCAGCACTGTACACATGGTACAACTTCCTAGGATTCTGTTGATTATCTGTAGATGTTATCAATTCAAATAAAAGTTTCTCTTTCTTCCCCTAGTTATAGGTAATAACTTGTCATTAAGTTCTGAAACTTAATGATGGAGGATTAAGTGGCTGAGGTAACTGTAGCTACGAGAGGTCCTTTAATGAATAAAATACAAAGAACTACTTGTAAAATTAGAAGGTAATTGTGTAGGCTACTGAAAACTCAGAGGAGCAGTAACTTTTTAATCAAAATTATGGGATTGAGTACACCCTCAGCTTTTGCATTGCTTATCAATATTTGCAATTCATGAGGTGACAGCCTCATTACAGCATACTACATTTCTTCTCTTTTGAGATCTGTAACACTTGTCTTAAAACCTATGGCATACCTCCTCCCAGGAACACATCTTCAGCCACGTCCCTTCAACACTCTTTCATTCATTTCCTCAACCATCCCCCCATTTGTCTTCATGTCTTTTCGTGTGTGCCCTCTCCTCACAGTTACCACTCTTTCTTAGATGTTTGAGCAGAGGCAGCAGCTTCTCCAGAAGCTGCTGTGGTTTGGGCATGTTGGGTTATTTATACTGGGCTTCAGAGCTTGCTAAATCCATTGTGACCGATGCATGGACTTCTGTAGCATCTCACTAGTGCAGCCAGCCTCAGCTAACTCAGACCCTGTAGTTTATGCCCAACAAAGAACTCATATTTGAGCTAATTGGGCATTCATGTGCATACTGGGTATCTGTGTGTGTACAAATTGGGAGCTCATGCTTAAATTAATTGGGTGCTCATGCATGAACTGGTTGGGCTCTCATGCAATGACTGAGTGCTCAGAAGTATGTAGATGCATAAAACTTCTTTGCCATTGTTACTTGACAACCACTCCCTCCAATTTCTCAGTTGAGCCTGTTGCGCTAATATGTGGCTAATTCAGAATCAAACCCATTTTTCACAGGATCAAGCCTAAGGACTTATCTATGAGCTTCTGTTTTAAAGCACTCGTAGATAAATAACTTTTCTCCAATTTCTGTAGTTTTTTTTTTTTTTAATTCAGACTAATAAATTAGAAAATAACTTGCTTGAAGTGGGAGGCAAAAGAATTTAACTTTTTTTTTAGCACTATATTACATTTATTTAGTCATCAGCTGCTACTTGGGTTCTTCTTTCCTGTACTACCTTGTAGTTATTTCCATATACTCATTCTCTTCTTTATATATATTGATGTCACCTCTTTTGAATTTCAGTTTGTTGACTTTAGACATTCACCTTATCAATATGAATTCTAGCCTTTCCAAAGTGTTTGCTAGACTTCTTGGCTTGGCATTTTCTATAGTTTTTCTCTGCCTTTTTTTTTTTTTTTTTTTTTTTTTTTTTTTTAGATCTTGCATTTACTTGAAAATAATCAATAGTTCTTAGTAGAAACTGGACTTCACAGTAATCTTTGGGTGTTAATTAGCTTTTGATCACAGTATTCCTCCAGCAGCTCAGGTCTGGAGCTCCATCCCTTTCATTTAGTGTTTGTTGGTTCAGCAGCACAGCTGTAGCTCTCAGGAAGTTTAGTCCTTGCTGTGGATAAAGATCACTTTGTAGAAACAATGCTGACTTTGTAGGAGGAACTTAAATGTGATCATAGGAAGAGAGCAAGCAGGCTCCACCTGCACAAGTCTCCTTTCTACTTTCTATAGAGTTTTATGAGAACCCATTCAAATAATTTAATTCTCAAGATCCCCTTAGTCTTGTGATCCTTTTACACTACATTTTAGTAACAAGCAGTAAAGTGGTCTTGCTCAATTTTCCTTCCTCCTTGTTATTTTTTCCTGCCTTACTTTGTAAGCAGGTCGAACTAGTCACAAAGGAATTATATTCAGTCTTTCCTGTAGGAGTTCATAGAGTAGTCTTAATAAGGAACTTTTATTCAAGTGATAGGTTTTTCTTAATGAAAGTGTTTTTTTTTTAATTGAAATTCTTGAATGTGGAGATCTTTCTACATAGAAGTTAAAAATACAACCAGGCTTTATCTTTTATTTATTCTTGTGTGTATGCGTTCCCTTCTTTCTGTAAGGACTTCTAGCTATAATGTGTATTTGTGATATAGTGAAGTTCTGTAACATTTTGAGCACAAAAGTCTGTGTTCAGCAAATCTCACTGACTAATAACATATCCATTACCTGAAAGTTGGAGGTATATTTTATCGCATTGCCAAAGAAAGCAACTAATAATACTTGTAAGAACTATAAGTTATAAAATGTGTGGTGAATGTCTGTTCTTGGCAACCACTTTCGACTGAAAACCAGATATTAGGGAAATAGATATCATTTATTCCATGTATGTGCCTGTTTTTCACTACTGGTTTGCAGATCTTTCACTTCAGTGAAATGTTATAAGTTCTGTTATAAAAAAAAAAAGTAGTTATTGCCTTATCATTCAGAGTGTTAACAAAAATGTCAAACTTTATCATGCTGTTTAGTTGCATATTAATACTGCATACTTCCTGGTACACAACTACCATGTTTAGAGTACCAACCAGGTAAGTACTACTCCAGGAGATAATTATATATCATAACTGAGTGTATGTATAAGTAGGCACTGTGGTGGAGACAGCAGAGCACTGGTACTCTCTGGCAATGACAGTGAGGTTCTGTACGTGGCCCTTCTATATATTTGAGAGGACTAAATGGTGACAGTGGTACGTGTTAAGTGAATTACTGTATTGGCAACATCACAGAACAATACAGAAGTGAACCATAAGATTTCTTTTAATGCTACATGAAAAGATATGGCCTGTTCTTGTTTTCAAAAAGAACAAGTAAAAAAGCAGTGTTACTGGTGAGATTTTTCTCTTAACGAAACGAACGCCATACAACAGGTATGCTTTCAGATGCAGCATCAATAAAGGTGGATTGTGTCTTACAAAAAAAATACTGTTGGAACTACCTTTCTACATAGAACTATTGTTCTTTGGGTGCTGATTGAAGTTTAAGTAATTCAAAAGGATTGATAATTTCCAAGGTTACTGAAACAAGAAGCAACTAGTTTTTGTTTTTGCTGCTTTTCTATTTAGGTAAACATAAACTGTGTGTGAAAACTCAAATGGTCTTTGGTATTTGTCTTTCCTACCCATTTAGGCATGCTTTACGAAAAATTCTGTCCCTAAGATATTTTTCCTCTTCTCACACCACTAAAGGTTAGAAGCATATTATCTCTCATAAGCTTTGTCTCCCTAATGTATTTGAATAGCACTGCTACAGCATGGAATTATAAGAAAGACAAGGTGTTGTGCAGTCGTGGGTCTACATTTCTTCAACTTGTTCAGCATCTGTTCCTTATAAAATGTTTATATATATATATATTAACAAGCTGAATTCAAGAACATGAAAAGAGCCTTGTTGTGGTGAGTAAAAACATCTTTGATTTACAGACATTCTGACGTGCTGCGTAAACTATGTACCCTTATCTGTTGTGTTTGTTTAAAGCCAATCAGAAAGTGAAATCTGGTCCTCTGTTATTTTAGTTACTGCCAAATAATGTCACTGAAATAAAATTATTTTCTGTCTTAGATCCCAAATACAGTTTTATAGAATAATATTTGAGACAGATATCTTGAAGATATTTTTTGTAATACTCTTCACATGTTTTCGTGTACCAAACAAATCGCAAGTGTTAACATTTACCTTTGCAATATAGCACACAAATACAGTGCTTTCTTCCTCAGTGACTATTTAATTTGTTTAGTGAAGTTGTACATAGGTCTATGGTGTAGCCAAGGAGCACTGTATTGCTTGGCTGCGTTTTGTTATATTTCCAACAAAAACAAATTCTGTTATTTGAATGAAATGACAATCTGTAGCCAACACGTATTGTTTATTTGGCCTTTAATGTTACACTGAAATGGATAAGGAATATACAGTTTCTGAAAAAATGTGTTGTAGGATGTAAATTTGAGATACTTCTGTAGCTATGGAATGTGTTCATGGTTTTTTGGTTCTCATATTTAAGTAGAAAATTCTGCTTTTTCCTGTATACTGTTAAGCTTTCCTCTTTTTTTTCCTGTATTTTTCTCCTTTGATCTCAAGTGAATGGTGCCAGCAAACACACATTGCAAAATTATGTTGCTTAAACAGCAAGTCTAATGAGTGCAGATTAAAGTCCACTGCAGAAAAATAAGTCTGATAGAGATTGCATCAGTTCCACAGATTTTAGTGATCTGCTAGAGCTGGCAGATTTATACGGGAAAAGTTTAAAATTTTTCTCTTCATTTTGAGACTTGAACTAAGTTGGAAAAAAGTGGGCATAATTTGCATGTACATGCAAGTAACGTGTATTGCATATATAAAATGTTACATTAAATAGTGCATAATATATATGCACACATACTGCTGTCTCAGTGTCTGAGATACTGAGTTGACAGACATGACCAGTAGTAACATCACACCACCCTGGTTTCACTGAGCTGTTTCTGGACCAGTTACAGCACTGTGACCGTTCTCTCCTCACTCACTGATTTAGACGTTACTTGGGAGAAACCTGGGTTGAAACTCAATTGAAGTCAATCAGTAGTAACTCAGCTCTGGTGGAGAGCCGCTCTGTTAGTTGTGAATCACAGGATTTCTGCTTTCTCTCTTGATATTTTACTGATTACTCCATATGAAATTAGTTTCATCTGTCTCCTTTCACTTTGTTATTAAATGGCTGTGGTGAATCTCTTTAAGAAATTTTATGCAGAAATAAATTTCATCTTAAAAAATCTCTTGAAACATCTTCCTATGCAAGTTTTGGAATGGTTCTGTCTTGGCTATGATGTTTCTAAACAGAAGTATTGTAGAGAAGCAACACACCAAAACAGTAAATGATATTTATTCCTCAAGACCTCAATAATACGTTGTAATTCCATATTTTATAGCATTTTACTATTATTAATGATCCACAAATTGCAGTAGGAAAGTCCCACAAGTTATTACACTAACCAAGCCAGGGGGGTAGTTTGCACAGTTCACATTCAAATATACTGTATGCCAATTTATAGTAACAGAGCTTTAACTTTGTGCTGAAGTTGCAGTCAAAACATGCATTTCCATGAGAGCAGCCCTTACTGAAAACAAAGGAGGGTAAATTACTTAATTAGTCTTTATTGGAAAGAAGATACTTTGTAGCTGGAAGTTACCTAGTTGACACTGAAAAAGAATTTTACATGTGGATGGGATGATAATTTCTTTAATGAAATTGCGTCTTGTAGTTCATGGCTAAGAAGATTCTCCTCAGCTTTCAAAGGCTTGTGTAAATTAATGTTGATTCACAATGAATATGTACAGTCCTCTAAAAGATGAAATTGTTTCCAAGTCATCCAGTTCTTGACAGAAATACATCCATCTCCAGTCAAGTGGAAAATAAGAGAGATGCTGCTGAAAGAATAAAAGAGCAGTAGCAGCATCTTTGCCATCACAAGGTCACTTTTTGGTGTATTACAATTGTCTTTTAAATGTTGAAAGAAAACAGGCAGCAGCATGTCATCTGTACTGACCTGGCAGTAATGTCAGTGCTGCACAGAGCAAAGTGTTCATGGCCCACTGAGATGTGAGGTGTTTCCTTCTCCACGTCCCAGCTCTGTACGCCACAAGGTGCAGATAAGACATGGGTTCATTTTCAGGCTGATGGTAAGATCAGCGAATGAGGCATTGGAAATACTTTATACGTGTAGTATATGGGATGCCCCACATGCCTCATAAGGCCATGAAGTGAATTAGATTACATTAGTACAGTACCTTGTATCTGCGCCTTGACTTCCACTGTTAGGCCATGTGCAGAATGGAAAATAAAATGAAAAATCTGATGTATAATGTTTAATCCTCTTTTACTTGTAGTTTAATTTTGCATACCAATGTACAATGCAATGCAACAAATATTACATGTATATACTAAAACACATGATTTCAAAACCCCATTTATTTTATCAATTGCTTAAGCTCATTTGATCATAAGGGACAGGGAGACCAAACAGCTATAAAAGAGCTCCATTTTCTATCAACTGAACCAAATCCTCCTTTGATCTGTTAATCCCAAGTTTATAAGGTTAGGAGATAAGCAAGCGTAACTAAATTCCTTTTTCTTTTTGTCCACCTAATAGTCTATGAAGCAAAGCAAACAAAATAAGCTTCTTTGCTGCTTTTCAGCCTCTTCGTGCTGAATAATTCAAAAAGTGCATTACAGGTTTTATGAGTACAACTGTACACACAAGCAATGTTCCATGATTTTTTTTTGCATGCCTCAAATTTGCATATATTATATTTTTATTTTGCATTTCTGACACAGAAGCTGACTGCCTACTCGTTCTTGGCTTTTTATTAGGTCTTTGATGCTTGCTGGAGGAGAAGGCCTCTTTTGTCTCTGATAGCCTTAAGGCAGATCTAGGTTAGTAAGAAAGCCAGAGGTTTCAGGCTTGTTAAATGTCACAGTAATGGCTGTCTTTACGCATTGAAATACCAGACTTCTTCTTTATAGGAAAATGAATCACATTACCACCAAGGGAAGGAAAGCCTTTGTTGGAGGAGACTGCTAGTCTGCTACTTAAGAAGGGGATTTAATTTTCCCCTCCAGGCTTTTTGGCCAGCCCACTACAGTTGCCCTTGTGGAACTCTGATATCATAGCATGCAAAGGATAGCAAACAAGAAAGAGCAATTAGCCATTAATCATACTCATCTTGCATTGGATGGACAGACCATTTAAAATGCTGTATGTATTCAGTAAAGGAGCAAGACTAGCTTGTGTGGGCAAAGCACAAATGTGCAGAATTTTATTCTTGTTCTTTTGGATAGGCATTTCTTGCTTAATTCTTATTCAGTGTCACTGAACTAATGTTATGCATACTACTTTTTATTAAATCCTAAAATAAGTTTTAGTGTACTGAGAATAAAATAGAGGATTTATATTGCCTACAAAGGGCACATTTTTCATTTCTCATGAATGTGTGGATTGCTCTAAAAATATAAGGACTGCAATGTGAGTTCTGCAATGAGGAAAAAAAAAGATTGAAATAATTCATTATAATGTTTTATATTTATGGCTTTTAGATAGTTCCAAAAATATGATTAAGTTAATATTGTTCTTGCATATGAATTTATTCATTTATCTAGATTAATGTATACTTTGTATTTTATTACATCAAAAAATAGAAAATGAAACTCTTTAAAATTAAATGTCAATGCATAAACGTTATTCAGTCAAATATTTTGATAGCAGAATTAAATGTAAAGGTTTTGTTATTCATTAGATAACAGCATCAGTCTGTGTGCTGAGGATATGTCAGAAAGTAAGTTTTTCAATACTTTTGGCATTAAAACCAATCAATATATTAAAAAGTAATAAGGCTACCTCTAGCAGTGAATTGACCTAACTACATTTCATTCCTAGGTCCTTTAAGGTTCCTGCGCTAGTCTTTTTCATACTATCTTTCCAACATGGTATTTTTATGTTAAATGAAGAAAATAAGTTATTTTCCTTTTTCAGTTTTCATATAACTTTGTATGAACAAGTCATGGCAGTGAAGTAGTTCCTTTATCTGAAAAGAGAAAGAAGTAAAATATTTGTTTCTTAATCTAAGAAGACAGCTTCATTTGAATGCTAGCTCAGGTACTTTCATCCAAAGAATTTTTTTTTTTTTTTTTGCTTTCTAAGCTACAGCAGCTGCTATTTGCTTCTGGACTCCATTTATGACTTTTTGTGTTCCACCTAGCTGAAATAAATGCTTATAACACAAATTGTCATTGCTCACATATCCTACATCCTTATCAGTGTGCATGCTTTTGTTTTCCAAGACTCTTTTGTTATTGGGAAGAACATATTCTCCTTGTGTTGACACCTTTATCTAGATAGATACCTTGTATGACTTGTGTGTATGAGTTTTCCTGGTGAGGGAAGCAAGACACTGCATGTCGTTTTTAATCATTAATGACATCATACCCTGACCTTTTCTAGTCCACATAAGAGGTATGCAGTGTCTGTCTTAATTATGATAGAATGGTTTAAGGCTTCTGAGATTTGAAGAGTTAGTTCCTAGCTCTACTATGGTGCTCTTGGGTGATATTTGATAAGTCATATACATTAATATTTTGGTTCTCTATCTTTAAAAAAGGAAAAACTGAAGTAAATTTAAAGGAGCGATCTTGTTTTTCCACCTGAAAATCTTCATCCTGCACAATCGCATTCTCTAAACACAGAAGTTAGAGGCTAGAAACTTGATAAAAAGAAAACAGGAGTTTGGTCCACCATAAGATGATTCCAAGGTCTATAATTTCTAAGGAAAAAAAAATCTACAGTCGTTGTTTAGATAAGTTTTGGGTCACTCTCCTGGGATTACTGCTGTTAGATTTAAGAATGGCAACAAAGCTCTTCAAAAAAGAAGATTGTTTTGCAAATGTTCTTCATAATGTCTATACTATTTTCACAGAGTACTTTTGTATTTCATATTTCACAGAATCATAAATCTTTACTCATTTTGTCTGGTTGACAACAAGTGGACATTCCTGTGTGTTCTATCTGGAGACAACCGAAATTCAACTTTGTCTTATTCGGAAACTAGAGATGAATTGTCCTCCTTCTGTGATCTTACTTTTCCTACAGAGGAGCAGTTGGGAGCTGAGTGCTAAGGGCTGGCACCTTGTATTCAGGTGAAGGGGGCAGGTGAAGGAATCCTCACTCTTCTTACTGACGAAGTACTACAGGTAAAAGTTAGGAAAGAAATGATCTCTGTGCCAATAAAGGCAACTGGAGGAAAATATTTGAAAGGAGTGAGGACAGTGAAGTATATATACCTCCAAGCCCTTCAGCACACTTCCTCTTGTACATGATCTGTTCGGATGTGAGAGGGGCATGCTGAAAAGAGAGCTGTCCTTCAGCAGAATTAAAAGATGTCTTCCAACAGGAACATAACCCCTTTGTGTGCCTCCTTCCCCTTCTATTGTCTGCTGCAATATGCAAATCTTTTTTTCTCTTCTCTTGCACAGCATGATATGTGATTGGTTCTGTCTTTCAATACAAATGACAGTAGATAGATTTTTCTGTTTATATTCAATATCTATGCCGTGGCTCTCAAACAGAGGGAAAACAATATTGTTCTGCCTGTAGGAGGTTGAATTTGTAAATATATATTAGCTTGGAAATACAATGAGAGAGAATAAAATATTCAAAAAGCAGTCTGCTCTTGTGGGATATTATTCTGCGCAGCCAGGGAGCAGATTAATGACACCACACAGGAAAAAAAAAAAAAAGCACCATAAAAAATAGATCGGAGTGGCAGTGTGGAAACTAAAACCTGTCAGCCTGTGAAACGTGTAAGTGTAATAAAATTCTTTGTCCAGGCAACTAATTGTCAGGACCAAGAATTGTGCCCCATTCTAGGTGTGAGCAGCGTGGTCCTTATATAAGATCCAGGGATATTAAGACCATCCTCATCACATTTTGAACTTCGTTATTTTTGTTGTTTTTTTTTTCTGGAAAGTGTTCTGTGAAGCAGACTGCCCAGGCTGTGTGTGAACATGCAGTGAAAGCATTATGTTTGCCCTTATTTCATTTCGTACTGCAGAAGCTAAGCTGCATTCTTTAAGTATCATCCAATAGGAGATGGGAGGAAAGTGTCGGAAGTGGAGTTGGTTCTGTCGGTCCCCAGACAAGTGTCCAGGACACATCGCCACAACAAACTGCTGGGCTCTTTCTTTTTCTACTGCCTACCGACCTCTCAGACCACCACCTTTCATTTTAGATTCATGCAGTTTCTAACGTATCATAAAGATGGGAAGTTGATGTCCGTTTGAAAAGTGTGAATGCTGAACACTTGCAAAAGAAAGACTTAGCACATGACCTAGATAAATCCTAGGTTTTTTTTTTAGCTTAGATGAAATTGGTGGAGGTCTCACCCACCAAAACCTTTAATCCAGTTTGCATTTTGACACTGTAGCCCACAGGAAGTGACATTTGCAATAGCATTCTACTGATGTGTGTGTGTCCTTTAGACAGCGCTAATCACAGAACAGAATCATAGAATATCTCAAGTTCAAAGGGACCCACAGGGATCATGAAGTTTAATTCCTCGTAGTGAGGCCCTGAATCTTTGTGTTAGAAAATACTCCACTCTTGCTGATGACTTTCCCAAAATTCAATGGTTTGCTTTGAAAATTTCTCTTCAGTGCTTTCAGCTGTACCTCTTATAATGAGAATAAGGATAAAAAGAAATGTTTGTGTAACAAGAAATTGTGATCCTGACAGTGGAAAATTGTCCCAGTTCAGGATGCAAAATTTTGTTGGGAGGACAGTGTTCGTGTTTTGGATCAGTGCTGTGCTCTTCTGTGGACAGTTGCTCAGATCTGGCCTGAGTAGCAGCATTTTGCTCTTATTGGAAAGCAAAGTAGAGGTTAATGCTACCTGGGTCTGCTGTGCCTCCTGAATGGCAGTCCTGGGCTGCTGAGGACAGATGCTGTCTCTGTCTTTGTGAGCATACCTGAACCCTGGCAACAGAAGGAGGGATTTGTTTTCCTGCGCTCTAAATAACGCATCTGTGAGTTCTAGGCCAGGTAGGGGGAGAAAGCAGCAAGAGGAGTAGGCTGGGATGCAGATAAGAGAGTTAGGAAAGGACAGAAAAACGTGCATGTGCTCAGAAACTGTTTGGATTATGGTTGTACGCACAAACCTGCTTGATACTCCCTTGACAGGAGCGCTGAACTGTTCAAAATTTTAATGCAATATTTGTTGTGTATTTTTCAACATTCTCTTTTTTTGAGCATGCACATGACCACACAGGAATATGTATAAGCCCGTTAAGATAATTAAATAGTGTTTCTCTTAATGAGCATAAGAGATCGTTATAGACAGCGTTAGAACTAGGTGACAAATGTTTGTAAACTTTTGTCTTTTCCTGATTGATTTCTATAGCAGAGCAACTGCCCTAAACATTATGATCATGGAACAGTTTGTTCTAATCTATTTTTCCAGGCATCTGAGGATTTTGAAACTATGTATTGTTACTTTTTAACAATTTTAAGTGTTTCTTTGGGAAAAACTTCTAAATTATGAATTATTTTAGTCTTGTTATTGCAGCCTTCTAAGTCTCACAAGTTGTAACATTTCAAAGCATAAACCAAGCATTTTTTTAGTCCTTTTGAAATTTTCTTTTCATAGTGACTTGCCTTCCTTTTCCTTCTTCTGAATACATTTCCTCTGTGCTGCTGTATCAAAGAATTTTTTTCTTCTAGCTGATTGCTTATATATTTGAAGATATTTAAAGAGGAAGTAAGAAGCCTGTGCATATAATTAAAGGCCTATCCATGGACTTCTGCTTTTGAACAGTTCTAGTTAAAGACAGATGCAAGCTGCTTCCTCATGCCAAATGAGATCAAAATGTTATTGGCTTGATTGATAATAGGTACGCTTGGTTTAAATTCTTGGATTGTCTACTGCAATGGTTTCTGGATAATCTCTGAGAGTTTAGAATATGTATGCTTTCTTTCAACTGTGCTACAAATATAGTCCCTTATTCAAGGCATTAGTCCAAACAACAGTTTAAATCAGACAGGGCTAAATGATTTCAAACTGTTTTAAAGTGCTCTTCAGCATCAGGATGGGATTCTTAAAGATGTCAATAAGTGTTATATGCCTGACTCCCACCAAACGAGGGTAGTTTAGGGTCTCTGAAGATGAAATGGCCCAAATCGTTGATGATTCATAGATCTTGAGTGGAGAATAAAGTCATGAACAGAAGAACAATTTATTAAGGTGAACTGAAATGGAGGTGAAATATGTTGTCAGAGAAATAAAACATCCCATGAGCTCAATAGTTCTGAGGCAGATCTATAGCTAATATAAATTATTTTAACTTGATTGTAGTGTATTTAACTATTGTGACCTAGGTTAGCTGAGATCTGATCCAATCTTTTCCTTTTATTTTCTGTCAGTGTCATTCTTGCTGTGTACTTCTGTGTGGATTTAGATAAGATACTGTGAGATTTGTGGAAAGCAAACTCAGAAATTATACAATAACTTAACAAGCTTTATTATTACTTCAGTGTATTTCTACAGCGTGTTAACAAAGCAGAAATGCTGGTGTAATATAATGATGAACTGGGGTAAACCACTGTAGTAAAACAGTGGCAATTTTTCTATCTATACCATAGTTAGAGGTATCTGGAAATACCTATGTAAAGAAATCCTATCATGTTTGTAAATTAAATATTGAGTTCCTACTATGGGCAAAATCTTCCAGTAATATAAACCAATGTGCTCCTATTTACCTTATCTGATGATATGAGGGAGCACGTTCTAAAATGCTTCTCTGTCCACGTTCATAATCCTTCCTGACATCTGCCCAGGTTTAATACTGTATCCTCATTTGCTTTAACTTAACACCTAGGTAAACTAATTGTCTTCATCTCGTGCTTACAGAAACAATTGTTTATGCAAGCTCATTATGTCCAGCAATGATAGCAAGCAGACTCATTTTGTTCTTTTTATTTCATGCATAAATAAATAAAAGTCCTGTTTGCAGAATGTTGGCCTTACAGGTCTTCAGGGTAAAATGCAGCAAAATTGATTTTTTTCAAGTAATGTGCAGACCATGCAGCAGTTTCACTTATTTTGAGTAGGTATCATTTTGACATCTCTATACCATTATTTTCAGACCAAACTAACTTCTCTTTTATCCATCTCTTTCAGATCACATTTAATTCTTCAGAAAATATTTATGCTTTGCTCATTTAAAAACAAACATTTCTAACTGCAGATATTTTTTCTATTCCTGTTTTGCTGGGGGAAGTTAAGTGCTTACATGAGTAATTCCATAGGTAATAAATTGTCCCCCAAACCTGCTGCTACTTCTATGACAATTGTAGTAGAGAAAGGAGAGGAAAAAATGAAAATTTCAAGGAAAAGAACTTTCCTGGGAACTGGATCAGCATGTTTAGAGCAAAATTCCTTACAGAATAACTTAACTGAGTCTGTGATTATTCATGTAAAGAACACAAGAATTTTGTATGGAGGAAAAGTGTATGATTTGGTTTTAGTATGGAATAGCATGCTGATGAAAGATGAAGAATACCAAACTGCTGCTAATAAATTCATTTGCTGTTTTTTAGAAAGTGGTAGGAAATAGTTCTGGAAAAAGCTGACTAATTACAGGTTAGTTCTACGACCCATATGCAAAACTCTGCAGAAAGGAAGATAAGGTCAACACTGCAACTGCTTTGTTGTGATGTTTGTACTGGATTAAGAGCCAATGTTCCATGGATTCGAGCAACTTTGAATTTGCCAAATCAGAGATGATGATCCATGGGGCAGTCTGTAAGGGGAAAAGAAGATGGAGATAGTAGCTCATGGAAAAATAAGCCCCAGTGGAGATAATAATGGTAATAATTTGAAGATAAAATCTGCAAGAGAGGCACATTTCTGTATTTTGCAAAGACTATCTTGTTTTTAACAGAGTAGGCAAAGCTATTTCTATAACAGGTATGTATTAAGTACCCTAAACAGTATTCAGAGATTATCTGGCCTACGTTTTCACTCTTATGGAATCTACACAGATTTTCTCTGGTTTTAAATGTGGTTTGGGATTATCCAGCTAATTTCTCTGCTCAGTAGCACAGGTGCCAATACATGGGGTTTTGCATTTGTGGGTTGATGTTTGAGAAGATTCTGCATTCATTCTTTCCATCTCTTTATTTTTTGTACTCAGAATTTCATTACCTTTTGTTCATATCCCAAAGGTGAGCTAGACTGAAGAGAACTACAACTTCAGTGAAATAAATAAGAGTTCAATAACTTTGTTTGAAAGATGTGAAAATCTCAATTCCATAGCGCATATAAGTGGACAAAATGGGAACCCTGCTGGGCAACATATGCATTTTTATTGCTTATTGTCAACCTCCTTTATTCTATACACAAATGGGTAGAAGAAGAAGACAGGATTAAAAGATTAGTTATGTCACTTCCTTTCTGTTCCACTATTTTACTGCTGTTTTACTAAATCAAGCTACTGACCAAATGTCTAGTTTCTCCTTCTTGTGAAAAGTGTTTCTTCATGCCCAGAATTGATTTTCACACTTTAATCAAGGACTATTCAAGTCTTTCAATAGAAAATTCAGGTATGTTTCACGGACTTACATATAAAGTAAAAAATTCCATTCTTGTCATGCAACACAGCTAACTTCATTTTAATATATATGTCTCACCATTGGAAAAGCCTTTTTCCCCACTGAGATTTTGAGAGAGTACTGTCAAAAGTGATCGCTCCCTTTTTTGTGTACCTGTGTGTCAGAATTCTTGGAGCTATTACCTTTCTGTCAACATTGTTCTGTTATGTCATGTTTGGAAATGGCATAGTTAATTTAAAATAAACCTATCCTGTTGCAGGCTAAAACAAAGCAAAACTAAAGAAAAGCATAAAATAATTTAAGTTAAGCTGTGGTGATTATTTGTGTTTGGTACTGGAAGCAGCCAGTGTCATGGCTACTGCATTATGTCCTGAACATATTTTCTGTAATATATCTGGCAGTGTGTGTAATAATGCCTTCAATTATAATGGGATAGATAACAATAATCCCTGAAGTATTCATTTATCTTCCTGAACACAGTGTCTCTGTATTACCATTAGGTTTTTGCCATAGTAACACTGATAAAGCATGATGTAATAGAACACCTGATATATCCCTATGCATGAGTGTGTGTGTGGGGGGGGGGGGGGTTGTGGATGCATACAGATCAGACTCAGAAATCTAGCTTTTGAGATTATGAGGTTGGTAAAAATATGTCCCATTTCAATTTTAATATTTTAGAAGTTTACTAACTTGCATCATCTATTGTAAGGCTTTGATCTTGTAAGTACTGGCACTGTGCACAGCAGGAGCATTTGATTTAGGGTAAGTGCATACAGTGGCTGCCACAAAACTCAAGTGAAATTAAACAAGCAGCTGGGGGCTCTGTATTATTAGAAATCTTGAGCTTCTTGTATATCTCTTGTTCTCTGCAATGTTAGGCAGGAAATGAATAAGTAGTGAGAGCAGAGAAAGTACTGCATAATGCTGTAAGTTCAACCTTCAGCAGGCAATGGAGGGTATGCTTATATGCACTCTGCTTGCAGTGTACCCATCCGATAGGGCCTTCCCAAATGCTGCTGTATATTTCTTACCTGCTTTTCCCATTGCATCTTGACTGTGTGTCCCGCTATCCCTGCATTTATAAGATGATCTCTACCCAGTAATTTCTGATTTCTTCCTCCTTCCCTTCCTGAACAATTATTTGTCTTTCTTGGTTGTACCACTTGTTGTGACCCAGCATTCTCAAAGGCAAAACAACTAATTCAAAGACACAAGCATGTACTGTACACGAGAAAAGCTGCTATTATTTGCAGTCACTTCATTTGCTGAATCTAGAATTTCAAATCTCTACAAAGCTCCCGTGCAAACATATTCACAGACCTTTATGTTTAGCTTTTACTGTCATTTTAAATAGTGTATCTGCATTCAGTGGACAGACTACCTTTTTGTAAATTCAGCAGAAGAACTTTGTCATCCTAAAGAAAATTACTCAAAGGACTACAGTGTGATTGTCATTTATCAGCATCGCAACTGCATGGGATTGTGAAATGTCTTATATCTTCCTACCACAGATGTGTCTGCTTTGCTTTCTCATTATTTTATCCTTTTGCTTATAGGCATGGTAGGAAATTAGGATATTTTACTTATAGCTAGTGATGATTGTTATTTTTGTTCACAGAAGGCAAGGAGTGGGAAGTTATTAAACTTATTCTCTTGAGTGAAAAAGATAATGATCACTTCATTTTTTTGTGACTAAGATTCTCTATTTACTTTGCAGAATTAGTAGTTAAAGGAGGATTGTGTTTTGGGGCTTGAATTAGCATGACCATTAAAGAGATTCAGATCAATGGCTGCTGATATGATATGTTTAGTACTCTTTTATTCTCATGGAAATTAGTTATTTTTCTGTACAGTGCTCACATATAAGATAAACATAGTTCCATATTGAAATATGAATAGCTATTCATTATTACAATGTTTTAAGAATTGTCTTTTTGCAGTGGCATACGGCTGGAGGTTTAGGATACAGAACCCCAGCTATTGAATAACTTGTACTAAATGAGCTTTTTCAGCTATTATTTGCAGAACTGTGAGTAATCTTGTAGTGTGAATAGAAATACTACTGTCACTGTTACCATTAGCTAATTCTTTGCACATTATTAACGTGTGTGTGTGTATATTTATATATATATGTGTGTGTGTATGTGTGTGCATATATATATATACATATATATATATATATACATGCACATATATATATATATGTATATAACAAATTGCCTCAACATCTTTGGTTGACACTCCATTAACTAATTGGTTCTAGTTCTAATTCTGTGCAGTTTGGCTTCTATTCAATCCTGTTAACAAAAGTGAAGGGTTACTTGAACATCAACCTGGTATAACACGTTATATGAAGTATCTACTGAAATATCACTACTTGAATCACGGATAACCTTGTGCATCAGGTCTTCCCAATGGGCACAGTGCATCTGAACAAACGTATTTCAAGAAGACTGAAATATCTTTTTTTAGTGATTTATCTCGTAATTGGTAACAGCTGGAAAAATGTGCACAAAATAAGCCATCGCCTCACACCCCTTACATATTTACAAATTCCTCTAAAGTTATACAGTATCAGTATAAATATATAGTATAAAGGTAAACTCCGCGCTAAAATGCTTTTTTCCCCTTCATTTAAATTTCTTGTAGCTTATTACATTTTTCCAGTTTTAAAGCACTGTGTGCTTTTTCTCCTCGTCTTTTGTTTGTTCAGATGTTTTTGAACTCTCCAGTGTATCACCTGATGTGAGCAAGGTTTTGTTTTGCTTGACATCTTTCAGCCATTTTAAGGCTTTCTTTTACTGTAGTACAACAAAAAGGGAGGAAAAGGTAAAGTCATCTTGGAAGGAAAATCAATATTCAAAAGAAAATTGAGAGAATAAGTCGTGATATTAAACCTTACTGGAAACTATGTGCACATATTAACAAATTTAGGGTCCAAGTTAACTAAGGTCATTAAAACAAACCATAGAGATTACTCTTTTGCCAAAGCCCTTAACAGTGTGGATGAAGGATCAAAATGAATGAGGCATAACTAGGCAACAAATTTGTTATGGTTGAAATATTTTATGGAATGCTCCCACAACTGATATTAAAAGGAAAAATGAATGACCATAATAACTACTTTCAAAAAAAAAAAAAAAAAAAAATTCTTGATGTTTCATACATGTTTACAGTATGTTTTTGCTTTGAAGTCCCATAAAAATATAACAGTACGGAAATAACAAAGTTGCACCATAGCAATAACAAAAGATGAAGTGCTCCTTGTCCACAGGATTTTAGGAAATGGATTTGCAATCCTAGTGGTTAAGTGAGTTTACAAATAGAAGAAATCATAGAAAATGGTTTATGCTCAGAGATCAAGAAGTACTCTCTCTGATTTTTCTGCCATCACAAGACTTCTGTCTTTGTTCTTCACACAACCCATTGCTATCTGTCTGTTGCTTGGATAAAGAATGATTGGCCCAGAGGCCACATCTTCACTCGTCACATGAGTTATTGAATAGTCCAAGCAACTATTGGATAGTCAAAGTTGGATTAGCATCTAACCTTTCTAAAATAGAAAGGATGGGATGAAGGATCTAAAGGAACAGGCTTAGCTTGACAGCTTTGTCTTTCTTTGCAGAGATATATATACAAATAGAGAAGGGACTTGAAGATGGAATTTAACAAACTTTTGCCAGATTGTGGAACATCTATGGAGCAACATTTAGGGTCTTGACTACTTATAGAAAAGGAAAGCAGAACTGAGGTGCCACCGAGGACATCAGAACATTTCTAAGACTGCTGTTAGGTCTATAGATGCTTTCCCACTACACTGAGAATAACATTGAAAGAAAAAGATGTTTCTTGGTTGATCAAGTTGGAAAATTATACATGGTCTAGTTCTGAGAGTGCAGAATGCCACGTTCTACAGCAGGTTGCATGTTGTCAGGGATAAGGGAGAGGATTTTTTTTTCTTCTGCTATTGCACCTTACTCTTGCCATTTGAAGCCTTTTAATGAATGTTTGTACAAGAGATGAGAGCTATTTCATTATACCATAAGTAGGTGCAGAATGTTTGTTTAAAAGCCTCAAGGGTATGCGGTAGTGTTCTATGACAAGTCTGTGTGTTTCTCAAAAAATGGAGTTCCTTTTTTCCTTGGAAGAATTATATGCTACACACAGTATCTTGCTCATGTGGAAACAAAGTGAAAAATATAGCTTTTGAACATAATACAAGGGCTGCTCTGAAAGCAGTGCCTCCCACTTTATTATGTTGGTCCATGACATCAGAGGTGGATGTTGGTGGTATGGCAGGAGAGACTGAACCTTCCCACCAATATTCCATTACATTTTGTTCCTTTGTGACAGATGGCAGCAGAGGGATTGCAGCAGTCTGACAAATGGTGTCTGACATGAAAATGTGTCACTAAATTCCTCCACGTGGGAAGAAATGGCACCCATTGACATTCATCAATGCTTGCTGAGTGTTTATGGAGACCAAACAGTGGATGTGAGCATAGTGAGGTGGTGGGTGGTGTGTTTCAGCAGTGGCGACAGCGACAGTCGGTTGCTTCCCCTGGTGCAGATTGTTATGAATGCAGCATGCAGGCTCTTGGCCACTGCTGGCAAAAATGTGTAGCTAATGGTTTACTGTTGAAAAGTAGTGTTTTGTAACTGAAAATATGCTCAATTAAATAACATTATTGTGTTATTTGTAGCTGTTGTCGTTTCCAGGGAAATAAATAGGAGGCATTACTTTTGCAGCAAACTAACATCTAATTACTAAATGCTTAAGATTTCATTTGACTGAAATTCAACTCAGGATTTTACAGACTTACAAGCACTTGAGCACCATGTTAACAACAACTTCAATTAACATGTGCCAGTGGAAACTTCAGTTTTCTCTATTTTTTCACTTTTTCTTACTTAGCTTGCGCCCATTTTTCTATTAGAAATACATTTGGAAAGGAGATCCACAGGTATTTTTCATGGCACATAGATTTCTGAATCTGGTGGTTTTAGTTTTTCCTCACTTACAAACTATGCAAAATGGATTCCAATAATACTTTTTTTTTTTTAAAGGTTTTAGTCTAGTGGGGAAAGTGGAGCACATCATTCTCAGGAACCAGTGTGCTATGTTAGTTACCCTTATTTATTTGTAGTACTGCATATTTATAAAAGATAAAATTTCATGCAAATGGGACACTAATGCATAACTCTGCCCACTCTAAAGCTGAAGCAGTTTATGCTTTTCTGCCAAGTTTATTCAGTCTTAGTCACAAAATAGAATAAACATTCTAGCATTGGCCATAAACTGTGTAACGTGTAATTGTTGTGCGCTGCAGAGTTGTAAGTTCTGAGCCTTAAATAGTAAAGGAGATGTCAGTTCCAAAAGGTGTGGCCATATTTTTAGTAAGGACTGGAATATAGCAGTTGCCTGAGGAAGAATTAGCTAAAAAATATTTGAGGTAGGCACAAGCCATATTTTAATTTTAGTAGAAGATGAGAATTCTGCACAAGTTCTCAGAAAACATAACATGCTAAACCACAGGAAATCTGTCTAAAAGTTGTTGTTGTGTGGAGCACTGGAAATGATCGCTAGAGCTTCAGATACCTGCCAGACAGAACGGATGGGATAAGAACTCTTCTGACTCGCAGTAGAAGAGCGAACATTTTTGCCACTACTCAACTGGGGCTCCAGCAAAGGTTGTGAATTCAAAAATTCTCCTGGACCTGTTTTAATTAATTTTAATTGCTTCTTGGTTTGTTTTCTGAGACTGTCAGCTGTGTACAACTGCTGTGCTCAATACACTTGTCACCGTTGAAACCTGATGACTAATGGGAGGGGGGACCTTTGTGTGTTTAGTAGAACTTCTAGTTAATATAAACTTTACCTTGTATCAGCAAGCAAATCTACAAAAATGCTGTCTGTTGGGAGAGAATATTGTATCTACCCAAATAAATGGGGCAGGCAAGCAGCAGGGTATTGAGAGGTAGGAGCTGCAATTGATGACCTGCAGGAGTAACTGTGGTACTGGAACAGAAGTCAGGGCATTAGATGGGTGCTGCACAGTTAATCAACTTCTATGCTTAAAATTATGCTAGTTCTTCAAAGTTGTAATGAGGTTTTAGATTTTGTGCTGGATAATTACATTTTAAATAAGTTCTCAGCTTTTAATTTTTCTAAGACTTTTGCAAAGGATGGACAAAAAAATATTTTACAAGAGGACAGATAACTGCCTGCTGCAGGAAGCAGAGGAAAAAAAAATAGGACTCAAATATAAGAGTGAGTAACTGCATTTTTACATGATTGTGATTCAAGGGGTAGAGTCATAGAACAACTTCAAAGATTCCCGCTAGTCAACAGGACATTTGGAACAGACTGAGATGAGAGAAAAACATTCCGTCTGCATTGCAAAACTCCAGCTTTCTCTTTCAAACTGCTAATTAGGAAAAATAGGTAGCACCTACAGATGAAAGCAGCATACGCTTCAGTCTTAGAAATAAAGACATCATTATGGAATTATTGGTACTTAAACATCTAGATGTTGTTCCCCTGTGATCTTGCTTCTATCCCAAGAATTGGAATTTACAAGTATAAAAGACCAACTTCTCAAAACTATAGAGCGCAACAGATCTTTTGCAGACTTGAATTGCTTTCTGTTTGAAGGACTTATTTCCCCAGCTACTCTTGTAGGGTATTTTTTTCCTTAATACTCACCTATATAAGTTTATTTTACAATCAATTCAGAATATCAGAATTTTATGATTACAAGCATTCTTTGAGGATACCTGTTAATATTTACAGAAGCATCAACTCTTGCTAAATTTTAACAAAGAGAAAGGCATCTTTATATACCAATACTTACCCAGTCCAAAAAAGAAAACCTGAGCAAACCCTAAATTACAATAAAACTTACTTTATTTTTCCATTTTATTTGTTGTAGTTATGGTACAATCCAGATAGGGAAATGTCTGCTGACATACAATTGATTCTTTGTATGCGTTTCTGTGAAAAGCTGCTTACTAGCGTAGCCTTCAGTGTGGTTCTTTGTAACAGTAAGAGTCTCTGAACCTCGGCCATCGGTACTGACCAGTTCTAGCCCAATGAAGCAAAGCATTGGAACGGAACACGTAAAATCCTCTGTGATTAAATTTAAGCAGAAAAGTTAGTGGAGTTGGGATGGGTTTTCTTGTTTGATTTGCTTTTTAAAACAGCCTGTTTTCCTAGAAAATGAGATTTGGTAGAGAAATTGAACTGGATTTTTCCTTTCTGTCCCATAACGTTGACAAAATTCTTATGGTCTCATGGTTGCCAAGGAATCTGGGGACAAACACATTAAAGAATTTACTGCTTTGCACTGATCTGTAGCTCAGTTATTCTAAGTGTAGTAAACTGAGGGTGTTACAGAAGTTTGTTTGCATAGCCCAAATTGAGTCTTTGAATCGTTGCATGACTCTCCCTCCTGTGAAGTTGCACTTCTGTCCAGTGCTCAAGGATTTTGTGATAATACTGCAAGAAATGCAAGGAGACTGTCCTAACCCTGAGACTGAGCATATTTGTAGTATGGAGCCTTTGTTTTCCCAGGGATAGTAACAGTCCAGTAAAGATGAAGTGTGAGAAGAGAGATCGCAACAAAGAAAAGCAGGTAGACTACCTTTTTGGGGGCACCATTTATACTCTACGAGGACTTACAGCAATAACTTTATTGGATTAGTATACATTTTAATTGCCCAGCTTGTTCTATATTTGACTGCCTTTTGCAGTCAAAAGTGAGTGGACCCCTCCCCCATCCACTCAGCATATTGTGCATCAGTTAGCTGCTTGTATTTGTATCATAATTTTATAGGATTATTTACGTTGGAAGGTGTTGTTTTTGCATTTGTGTGGTAAGTGAATGTCAAAACATGGCATATTCTAAAGTTCTTTCTTGTAATTTCATTGCTATGCATGAAATCTCAGGAAAAAGAAAGCCACTTAAAAATTGCAGTTATAAAATTTATCAGTCCCATCAAAACTACCATCCAAAGCAGATTTTTATGGAGATTGGCTCTTTTAATTCTCTGCTTAGCAGAGTCTCAGGTGGACTACCAGTGTAAGAAACTAGATGCTTAGAAGGTGTTTTGCTCCAGACATTGTGTTTCACAGGCAGATGAATGGAACTCTGCATCAAAGAGCTTCATTTTTTTTATGGTTCAGTGTTCAGGTGGAATATGAGAGCAACCTAAGCAAATGCTGTCAGCCTTGCATTCATCTCAGGAACCTTTCCTCCTTTCCCTTGAGAGAAAGTGAGCTAAGAAAAAGAAAGCTATAGAGTTGCATCTAAAATTCCCTAATTATATCAAGTGATATTTCTGGGGGGAATTAAAAAGTGTAAGGCTAAAGCAAGGCTGGTTTTTCTGTGCTCTTTATGTTGCTCATGTATGGCTATGCCTGTTTAAGGTGTTTGCAAGTCAATATGATCACACCACTTTGTAGTGAAGAATTACTCACTTTTTAAGTTACAATAACATTTTATAATAGCAAGCATATGCTTGTCGTTGTTGTTATTATTTCAGCCAGACAGCAATTAGATACCAGCAATATGATCTCTTAGCATCCTACTTCTAGATGCTTCCTTATTCTAGATGCTTCCTACTTTTAAATTTTACTGCTTGGATTTTACATTAGTGTAGTTTTGCAGATCTAGCACTTACGGTAGCAATAGAACTTCCTAATATATGCACGTTTGTTAATACTGAGACAGTTCCCTCAAAAAATTGTCCAAACTTGGATTTCACACTGGCAAGCATATAATGAGGTTAGGACTGCATAGTTTTAGGAAGTGCAGCTGCTAATTGGAGAGATTTCTAAGGTGATTGGCATATGGAAGTTGCATATACTTCTGAGATGCTTCAGAAAAAGAAAATGTGTTTAGATGGTATAACCCACTAGTTGTTTCTCTTTCTTTTGAATCGTATTTTCCTGGAGATGCATCACTAAATATTCTGCCATGTATTTTTGATCTAAAATTCTTACCAACGTGCATGTAAACTTAGAATGCTAATAAACTAATTTTCCAAAGCTGTCTGCTTATAGAAAGTTATGATTCTTATGAAAAGATGTCTTGCAGCATGATCTCTTACAGCTGCTGTTTCTGTGATGTGGTTCCTTTGAGGCAGTACTACTTGATCTGCTGTAAAAATCATGATAGCACAAACTGCAGTTTATGAGGAAATATGGCTGAAAATGTGCCACTTGGTATATCATCTAATGGAGGTATTAAGTATACTGGGTAGGAATTGGCCCATCTGTACAGGGCCAGATGTCAGGCAGGATTTTCACTGTAACGGCAGCCCAGCATGTAGGTGTGCCTTTCACAAGGAGGTGGTCTTTGGACAAGAACGCTGTAAAGCACCTTTCTTGTTCTCATTTGCCTGGACTTTCTTGGATTGTTTTCAGCCCATGTGTCTTTATGGTCTGGAAAACAGTTATCCTTAATGGAGTGGAGAGATTTTAATACGGGCACATGAGAGAATACAGAGTATGAAAGGAGAATGGAAGCTTTGATGCTCCTACTTGTGCAAACGGATCTCTTCAACAAGAGCTGAAGACTTGCATGCTGATGCACTACAGCCATGCAATAACAGTACGGCAGATCAAGATACAGCTTGTGAGGGAAGACTAGAGCTTAAAATATTCTGGGTTCTTGATGCTGGAGAAAGAATTAGTCTCTACAAGATTTAAAAATAAGTTTTCTCTAGTCTTTGGAATCTACTGAGTTACATGTCATCTAAGGGAGAGAATCAGAATTTCTGTCATAGATATTCCTGATCATTGTGTAACCAAAATCAGACACCTGTTGTTTCTTGAGGGGGGGGGGAGTTGTGGCTTTTTTTCCCCTGCAGTGTGGCCTTGTGTCATGAAATCTGTTTTTTTTTTGTTTGTTTTGTTTTGTTTTGGTGAATGTGAAATTCTTGAATAGTTCTGCTCGGAAAGATATGGCAGATTTGAGTAGATGGTTAATTGTATTTTAAGTTCGTTAAATATAAACCCCTGCAGTTGAATGGATTCTCTTCTCTGTGGTGCTCTCCCAGTGAAGCTTGAAGAGAAGGGTATAACTGGAGTGGCTTTAATCATGTTTCCTTGGGTGTCAAAGGACTGAAGGTCTAAACCAGTTTAAGTTTTATAAGCCAATTTTTTTCATGATGATTACATTCCTGTTTTTTGTTTGTTATGAAATCGAGACTTTATTGTGGCAAAGTGGTACATCTTTATGCAATGAGAGTGAGAAATTGTTGGCTGAGATTGTTTCTGGTTTATAGTGTTGCTCAGAATTCACTGATGTACTAATCTAGAATGCTTACTGCTCAATCAGTAAGGTCCATCAGTCCAAGCCATTTTATATGGGGTTTACATTGATAATTTCTTGTGTTCTGTGTATGCATATGAGTGTATACATATATATATAATATCAAAATTCTCTCTCATGGATATCTCAAAGAATTCATTTTAAATGAGTTGTTGCCAGCCTAGGGTCTGGCCTTTATCCTCATTCTCTAACATTAGCCTGAAGGTTTAATTCAAGTTGTATTTAGTGGAATACTTCTGTAGTCCTTCATTTACATGTATGCCAACAAGCTTAAATGCACTGCAACCTTGGAAGACTTTCAAAGGAAGTAATAATTCCTCTGAAATAGGTCTTTTGAAAGCTTTATCTTGTTCTTTCTCTTTTTGTTAATCTTGGAGCCCCTTAGCATGTCAAAGCAATTTTTCTAATGTCACATCTTCTAGACATTAGCATGAAAGAGCTTTAAAAGATGATTTGAGAAAGAATAAATGTTGAATGAGCATTTATTATAGAGCCGTTTATGCTACATTTGCATTTTGACTATATTTTTGACGTGAAATGTTTGAAAAGCAGGCTAATTTGAAAGTCAATAGTCTCTAAACAATATATACTACAAGTCTGTTTACAGTGAACTGTTTCCTTTGTGCCTTAATTTACAAAAATAAGATTTCATTAGGCCTAAGCTGATTTGTTTATAGGGATGAGATTAAACTAGTCTCATTAGTCTTAACATTGAAATGGTATTCCCTTTAGAAGTTTGGTACTGATCAAATGTTCCTCTTTAAATGACACTCAAGAGAATAGGGACAAACTTGATACTGATGTTTTTTGACTTCTGATTCCTTCCTATTCTACTATTAGGGCAAATAACTACCAAAGAATACCTAAGTCTGGAAAGAGAAGAATAATATTTATAGTAATACAAAGAAATTTAAAACTTCTTTTAACAAACAACTATTGAGAACATGAAGTAAAATTGTCTGTGTATGTAGTATTTTACAGTTGTGCAGAATTTGAATTACCTTGTTTATTGCTGTGCATGGAAATTGCCCAGATAACATTTAGAACACATATAGTTGTATGTTACCAGGGTAACACATGTAGCAAGTGTCAAAAAGAATTGTGGATTTTACGTCTGATGATAATCAATACATAGTACTTAGTAAATTAATTGGATTTATTGTATTGATGGGATTATTATTATTTCCTGGCTGGCATTTGTGTTGCCCCTTGTAAAATGTTCCTGTTGCTGAGTCCTGAGAAGAGGACAGGCTTGGAGTCTGTATTGGTACAGTGACAAAAGATGTAGCACAGAGGGAGTGAGCGTTTAACCAGTGCATGAATCCCGTAATAAATAGTTATGTGGTAGTGAAATCCACCTTTTTCCTCATCTTCACTACAGCTTCAGCTGTTGTTGCCATTCAGGGAGGAACTGCAATTTTCCCAGCCTAGAAACCTTAAAATACTGCTAATAATACATTATTCCAATGTCACAAAAGCCATAATCATTCTAAATATGGCTGATGTACAATTACACAGAAGCTGCCCTCCTTAAACAATCCTTTTTAAGTTCTCACAACATACAGAGGGCAAATCTTGTGGCACCACAGTGAAGGGATCAAAAGACCCTGGTAGTAGCAAGGATTCTAAAATGCCAATAATGTCAGAAAAAGAGGAATCCACAAAGATGAGCAACTTCTCCATGGGTGTTCTCAGAAGGTTTGTTCTTCATTCCACTCAATATCTGGGTTACTTTAAAAAAAAAAAAAAAATCACTGTTAAAATATATATTCTAAGAACAGCAACTCACTGAAAAAAGCTCAGGTTACAGCTGAAATACAGCCTCGTATAGGGGTGTGTGTGTGTGTGTGTATATATCTTCAGGTGTAGAGAAGATGTCTGGGCTATTTGATTAGGTATATGTAAGTACATATATGTGTATGCATTATGTGCCTATAGATATACAATTGTCAGCATTGCCAGAGTACTTATGATAGCAATTATGTAAATACTCGAGAGAACAAACTAATTGAGACGGGATTGCAGGGAACGGTTTAAATCTGAAACCCAACACAATTTATACTGACTCCACCAGGCTCTTCAGATGGTATTTACTGTAAGGAAATACAGAGTGAACGAGCAAAAGATTGACACTGTCTTACTGTCGTTCTCAGACACACATACATAGAGGGAAAGCGAAAGAAACTATTTGTGAACTTTCTGGATAAGATAAGAGTGTTCTCATGAAAGTAGGATTTTTAAAAGGGAATTGTTGAAAATGGCCTAAGAATAAAGCTTTTGAATAGTCTCTCTTTTTTTTCCTTAGTATGAATAAAAGCTTTAAAAGCTGTAGCCTTTAACCTTCTCAGGTCTTTCTATTCATTCTGTGAACAGATTTACATGAGAGATGTTCTTTTTTTGTTTGAGTTGTTTGATATAGGTGATGATCATCTAAGTGTAAGGGCCTATCTTTCTCAGGATCTTGGACCCCAGCACTGAGCTAAAAGCTTGCTCTCAGCAGTGGATAGCAGATGAAAATATCTGTCTTCCTTCAAATGTTATTTCCCTGGAAGTTGTAGTGTTTCAGGTCTCATGCTTTACTGCTTGGGTGCCTCCAAGCCCTAAATCTTCAGATAAAATTGTAAGAGGTTGGGTAGTATCCTGGGCAATCCTAAGAGGACATCTACTTTCTTATATGAAGGAGTTGCCTGGGGACTGGACTTCATCACTCCTAGTATCTATAGTAGTCTGGGTCCCTTCCTTCTTTTTTTCTGTATTCAAGTGGGTTTTGCTTGTGCATTTAGACATGAGAGTAGAAGCTGAGTGTGCCGTTCTTTAAATGGAAGCCTTCTAAGGAAAGATGAATTGCGCACAGTCCAATTGTCCTGGGCATGCCTCTTGGAAACTCACTCAGTAATGAACCATAGCACTTAAAGGAGGAGAACATTTGGAATTAAACATAAGGTCCTGATCACTTCTGCATACCAGAAACTTTGTATCTTTTTTGTGAACACAGCCACTGGGCAAAATGCTGGTCTTCCTCAAGTCAATAAAAAAAAAAAATCCCTGTTTACAAGGTCCAGGTCTGAATTTATTGGCTCTGATCTATGTTTTTTTCTTCCAAATTCTAGCTAAGTTAGGTTTTCAACTTAGTATGTGCTTATCTTGCAGCTTGACCATTTCATTCTTTGCTCTTGCTCAAGATTTACTTTCCAAAATATATTGGTATTTATGATATTTATTTGCTCATCTGCATGTGGAATTACTGAGCTATTGGGAAGAATGTGTTTCGGAATGTGTTGCACGGTGACTGCTTTACTGCTTTCCCCCTAAACTCTCGCTTATGTCAATGGTTATTGAAGTTTTTGTGCTACTATCTGAGATAGCAGTAGTGATGGTTGCTTATCCTGGAAACAGAACTCATATCAAATGGCAGTTTGTGTGCTTCCACGGGGAGACTATATGCAATGTTGATGTATAGCTAATCCCTGTGGCTCCTGGATAGTTTCGTAAATAGGAATCAAGGTCCAATTATTCCTGTTCATCCCTGTTCATTGGCACGGGATGTGAGAACGGGCTGATCTTGCTGTTCTTCCAAATTACACCAGAACAAGTCAGTTTCAACAGTGTAGTGTGGTCTGTATGTAAAACAGAGCTCCAGGGCTGCAGTTGTTTTGACCATGTGACATGGACATTTGGAGTGGGCAGCAGATGGCTTTCAGTGGGATAAATCTGAGTCACCCTGGCTTAATATCTAGCTGTTGTTATTCTTTGGGTCCCATTCAGAAGTTAGTGATTAAGCAGAATACCAACTGACTTCAGTTAAGAACTTAGCCTGAGTATGCACCAGTGTAATAAGTTTTTAAGGTGTTCATATCTCAAGTTTGATATGCATGTGAAGGTAAAAACTGTTATCACATGGTGCTGGAACAGACTTATGGGCAGTTCCCAGGCTTCTCAGGTCAAAGGTCCCCCCCAGCCTCTGCCACCCAAGAGGAGTACTGTCTGCATCCTGGAGGAGGATTCTGCACATATTGATAGCTGAGACTGTCTGCCCAATTAATAATTGGGAGAAAAAAATGCAAATGTAAAGGGGAACTGGTAGTGATCTCACCATTAAAGGATTAAATATTTTGTAGCATAAGAGCACTAAGTCAGACTTCACTAAAGCATTTGAAATTAGGACCTCTTTTAAAAAAAATACAGCAGTTGGAGGGGAGAGAAAAAAGCTTCAAAGCTGCTTTTTCTCCCCCTTGGAAACCTGCTGGTGTTAGGATAAAATGAATAGAGAAAAGAGAAAGGTTTGCCTTCTAATAAAGCATCTGTTGCCCACTTTGAACATTTCTTACTTCTTTGTGAGTGTGTCTCTTCAGTTATGGTGACTACTGACAATGAAGAACAGAGATATAGAAAAAGACAATACCTGTTATATAGCCAATATTTCTGATTTCATGTCACTTTGAACAGAATCTTCATTTGACCACATGCTGTGTCCAAAAGAAATTTCTTTGTTGGCTGATCCGAAGATGCTGTAAGATGCTCAAAAAAGTAACCTGCAGGAATCTGTTCAATAGGAAAGATAAAAACAAATCTTACAATTCATCCAGTGCACTGATATCTCTTTTAACTTCAGCCTATTTTGTCATGCTGCATAAAAACTGAATTCAAATGACTTGTGCTTTTTTCCCCCCTTTCTTTTATTGTTGTTAATTCTGATCATAGACTATAGATTTCCTTCATCTTGGAAATAAAAGATAGTAAAATAAACAACTACACATAGATCTGAAACGTGAGGAGAATAAGAGGTGCCCATAGATTGCCGGATTGCCTAGAAAACTGCGGACAGTTATTGCCATTGAGTTACAGTTGCTGTAAGCAAGATTTGTGAGTGCTACCTTCCACAAAGGATTTGCAGCCTTTCACATCAGGAGGCTCTTGGATTTGGCTGAGGTTCTTACCTAAGTGATTCAGCAAAACTTGGGCCAGGCTTCAGACAAAACTTATTTTTCTGTCTTCTGTGAATGCTTATGATTCAAGGCCAAAATGGGAGGAGATTGTGCTGCCTTCACATCTGTCTGGCCAGCTCTTTTTCTGCTTGCAATGGATAAAGTTGGCTTGTGACTGACCACTGAAGCATTAAACAAAGACAAAATCATGACATTTTATTTTAGAGTTTGATCTAATTCAGTTTAATGGAAGTCTCTCATTTAAAGTTTTGAGTAAACTAATATTTGGATTTTTGAATTATTATAGGTAAGGATGCAAAGATGGCAATTTATTTTTTTTCCTCAAAGTCTTTCCTACTTTAACCTAAAGCTCATTTTAAAATTTCAAGAAGAATCACTTGTAAGGTAATAAATTTTTTTGAGCTTAAAATATACATAAGCTTTATCTTGTGAATCATACTTGTCACCAATGGAAGGAGTGTATCTGTGGATCTGGGCATGAATTAATCAAGAGTTGTAACCACTCAACAATAGAATTTCTCAGATTTTGTTAATGACACAGATTTCCTATAAGCCTGAATTATAAAGTTCCTCTGAGATGCTCACATGGTGCAATAGCAAGAGTCTTTAGCACATGGATATAATTATTACTGTTTAATTTTGCTATGTCTACAGTCTGGTACTAGAATTTTAAATATTCAGGCTAGTCTTAATTTCTCATTTGCAATATATGATAACATAAATGTTGCCTGATTCTGGAAGGTTAAGGCAGGTTATAGAAAAAATACATCCGATACTTCATGGTATTTGTATGAAGCCTGGTGGCAGAGAAGAAGAGATGCATTTATCATTCACATGTTACAAACAGTTGGTTTTATATAGACAAACTGACGCTGATTTCAACAGCAGTATGGCTCATAGCACAAAAATACAAAAATTGGCATAAAAAATTGGGCACACTATCAATCAAATTTAGTGTCAGAGGCAGCACAGGATTTTGCAAGAAACAGTCTTGTGACACAGTCCTTTTCTTTGAACTCAACAGGAAAGCTCACTGATGTAAAAGGAACAGGGCTGAGTCCTTATGGAATAACGTGTTCCTAGAGAGAAATGTCTCTGTAACCCTTTATTTAACCAGAGCTGCCTCATAAACAGGCTAATAAGAACTTGGATGTCCTTGAAAAATAGCTAGCTATAATGGGTGTTTTTGTAAACATCTGATTCCTTTTTCAATCTCATGTATGTCTCAGATTAACTATGTTAATCTGAAGTGAGTTCCATAAGTTTAACAATTCTTTAGTTAAAACTTTATTTTGATTGATTTTATATATCTCATTCCCTTTCCATGTCACTTTTTCCTTGTATGTATATTAAAGAGAGCAAACAAGAACATTCAGCCTGTTACCCTTATCCTTTGTTACTGCCAAATACCTATTCAGTACCTATTCAGGTCAACTCTTATTTCCTCCATAAAACAGAAGGTTTTCCCTGAGTCCTACATAAGTTTAAACAAGAAAAGACCTGTGTCAGTTTCAGGAAAAAAAAAATAATAAATAAAGAGCAAAGGAATAGACTAAAAGCAGAGTTTCTAGTATATTCACTTAAATCCATTCCATTGTGACTGACTGAAAAGTTAAAATACTAACTGTGGAAGTTCTGGAGTTGTGAAGGAGTGACACGTTGACTTCAGGGAGATCTTTAAGAAAAGCCTAGAAGATCCTGGACATTTGAGAAAAGGTGACACAAGCTTTGGAAGCACAAATCTGTGCATGGCATGAAAGGTATGAGAACAAACTCTGCCAAATTCTGTTGTCTGGTTACAGCAGAAGCACTTGGGTTCTGCAGTGAAACCAACCAGGCTTGCCCTGGGAAGGTGGAAGGGTAGCAAGATTTGTGCTAACAGACCTTATTACTAAACACTTTTGAACAAGATTTGAATAACAAAGTTACCAGATTTGAACAAGAGTCCCATTCTTTGGCTGTTGAGCCTTCTCTTAAAATGGAGCATAACAGATGTTCCCATTTAATCATTTGCAACTTACCTCTAGGCTGGCCACCCTCTGTCTCATTTGAATTCCTTTATCCTCAAGCCGCTGCCAGCTTTCCCAAGGCATTTAAATTATGCATTCCTTCTCTCAAGCCATCAATAATGTTACTCAGAGCAGGTGTGAGTTCTGTAATTGATGACTTATCTCTTCATGGCAAATAGAGGAGTTTGTGATCGGGTAAGCAGGTTCATAGATTCACTTGATCAAAGCATCAGAATCTGATTATGCCTCCTATAAAGAGACCCTTTGAAGTGGATCAGCACTCAGGTAATTCAGTTATCTGCTTTCTGGAGAATTCATCTTGAAAGGAGGTTGTTTGCTTGGGTAGAAAGGGATGGAAGATACCGTTTTCATGATGGCCCATCTAGTGACTCAGAGGGGAAAAAAAAAAAAAAGTACATGAAGATTATTTGTTATATCTGAGAGATAAAGACGTGATCATCTTTATCTGTAGGTTAGATATATGTAATTTATCTAAAATTCTGACTATATTCGTCTGTATCTGATCTTTGCAGTATGTCTTTAAAAAAATCATTTTCCAAATTTATACTTAAATTGTAATAGCACTCTTCAGAATGGTATGAAACTTGAATTTTTACCTACATTTACTTGTCAGCCAATTTATTAGCTTTTATCCTCCAGATAATTTTAAAGGGAAGTCCATTTTTCAATCCGGGCATCACTCTTCTTTTCTCTTTCCTTTCACTTAGGATTTGAAAGTTTCCCAGGGATATCTAGTAATTCAAGAATGATTCTCATGCTTTTTCTTTCCTATGAATATGTCACTGTTTCTTGTTTAATTGCTAAAATAGATCAATGGTTCTTGTTAGGTGCAAAAATATCTTTAATGCAAGGAAATGCAAAGAAACCAAAAGTACTGTTAAATATTTGTCTATAGCTGAGATCTCGTAAGAAAAGCAATGGGAAAAAGTGAAATGCATTGTTATTCGGGGCACTTTTGAACATTGGTATTTGAGCCTTCATTTCATTCTTAAACGTGAATTTAGTATCATTTATGCTATGGGGACAGTAGTTTGCAGTGCAGCTCCCATGGGATGCATAGTCACATCACATGAGACCAGGAGAAGATTCTTTTACCACAGTAATGTTTCTTCAGTTCCCAGTTAAGGAGCTATGAGACCATGTGTGGAATTCCTTTGGAGCATGATGGATTTCATTCTGGAGCATCAGGAAGCCTTCTATGTCTCTAAATGGATGGAAGAATCTCGGCTGTGAAGACAGTACAAAGAGGAGCTAAAGGAGCTAAAATTCATTTTTTCTTTTCTCTTTGACTCCACAACACTTTTGCTATGAGTACTTTCTTCTCAGTGAGTAAATCATATACTAGAAGGACTCTTTTCTTTAAAAAAGAGTCTGCTAGTTGTAAGATCTGACAAACTTTGCAGTGGTAAAAGCTACCATGAAGGCTGAATGAGTGAAACTAAGTCAGATTAAGAAGATGGAAAAGTCAGCCTTTGAAAACAACTATGAAGGTAACAGATTCTTTGTGTGGCATGTGGAATATTTGAAGGGAAAAGAAGGTCAGCAATTCTTTATTCTCTTTTTTGTTTATTTGTTTTTGTTTTCTCTTTGGATTGTCTTGCATGAGTTTCATGGCCAAAATGATGCGCCAGTTCCTGTCTCCTTAGTGAACAAAGAGAAATACAACGTGACAGGATCCAGCAGGGAGCATCCAGTTAGGAGTCTGCCCCTAATATTTCCTTTCCTGTCTTTCTTTATAGTGTCTCCATCAGACAGAAAAGGGAAAGATGTGAAGTTATGATAACATTTATAAAGAACTTCTCTTTCACGTTCTTTGTTATCACTAGACATCAAGTAACGTGTGACAACAGTACTTCCTGAAGTGGTATATGTGTTACATTTTTGTTGTTAACTCAAGGTATGTGGGGTGTCTCTTTAGATCCCATGCCACTCTACTCATGGACATTCAGCAGCCTTCAGTAACTATCCTTGGCCAAGGACAAGATTGTCTCAAGATTGTTTTATGAACTGACAAATACTATGGAGTACATGTTTCTAGCCAGAAGATAGAATGATAAAAATGAAAGTAGCTTAGGAAAAATGAAAAATAGCCAGCCTTTGAGAGTTTTAAAGGGAGCACTCACCTTAGGACCATCTGGAATTTTTGAAAGAGTTCTTTAAACATCTCACTGTGAAGAAAGGACTTTTTTGTGAAAAGGAAGGCAGGCCCACAAAAGTGTAGTGAGGATTTAATATCTTTTTCTTTCTTCTCTCTTCAGTTGGTGTCACTTGTGTCTCCTCCTTGCTCTTTAGGCTTCTCCACGTTTGCCCACCTGCAGTCCCTTTGACGTACTTTCTGGGATATGAAACACTTCTGTTTGCTTTTGATTGGAAATTTTCAAGAGGAGACAGACTTCTGCTTTGTCCGGGTTTTTGTACATTAGTTTTGTCTCTTTTATGTGACCTATGAGGCTAGTGAAAACTAATTAAAACTTCCATAACCTTCTGTAGCTTCTTAATCTTCTGAGTATGCATATTTACACAAATATTTTGTGTTAAAGTATTTCTGAAATTGTGAGATTAGGATATCTATGTGTGAAATTAATTGGATTTTTCTGTACATTCCCTGGCTCTGCTCTGTACTCATCTCACCTGTCCTACCTTTTTGATCTCCTGGAGCCATATTTCTAGCTATCTCAAAGCATGGTACATAAACCACTTTATCTGAATGGTTTGAGGATTCATTTTCCCACTTGGAATATGGTTACAGCCCATTTTTTCCATACTGTAAGGTTGATACATCTATATTTTTCAGGAGAAAAGGTAATGATTTTACTGCTCTCTAGACAACGATCTGCTGTTATGACTAATTATCTCGCTTGCTAGCTCCATAGTCTGTATTTTAAAATTCACAGTACTGTCTAAGAAATGACTGTTCTCAATTCTGTTTTTTCATATTCTTTTTTTCTTGGCTATAACTATATATGTAACAATAGTAATTAAACTCTAATGATTTGTTTATTATTACTTTAAAGAAGTGCAGCTTATTTCTTCCTGAAGAAGAAACTTACTCTACCAAAACTGTACTTTTTATGGAACGTAAGGAGGGACCTCAGAACAGACTTTCTTCTAGCTATGGATTCTAGAACTCCATTGTGGCTGTCTCTGTGTTACAGCTGTGTGAACCTTGGCAAGGAGAAAGAATTTGTTTGTGCTTTTCTATTCTGTAAGCTGACTAGGAAAAGACAGGGCTGGCTCTTTCAAGATGTCTCTAAACCACTGATTACTGTAGGACTCTAGTCTTGGTTATATCTTCTAGGCGCTCAGATATTAGCCAGTGGTGTGCATTTTGTCATTGTAGTTGAATCAAATACTCTTCTCTAGGAAGTTGTTATATAATATGGGAAGAACAGGATGGAATGAGACCACACTTTTGGCTATGCAGTGTTGTCTCTATACAGGTCAAGCTTTGGCAGGACACTTAGGCCACTTGAACAGTACATTGTCCTCCTTTTCAAACATCTCCCCTGAAGTAATAATCATAGAATGGTTTGGGTTGGGAGGGACCTTAAAGACCACCTAGTTCCATCCCCCTGTTACTCACTAGATCAGGCAGCCCCATTCAACCTGGCTTTGAAATGCCTCCAGGGGTGGGGCATCCACAGCTGTTCTGGGCATCCTATTCCAGTTCCTCACCACCTCAATCATAAATTGCTTTGGCACGGTTAACCTAGTTTAATGATGCCTATTCTGCTCAGCTGAAACTTGGACTAGTCTCTTTCTCAAAACGCCCATGCTGCGAGAGCTCCAAACTATTGCTGAGGCAAAAGTCTGTTAACTTGGTTATTTTAATTTCATGGTTGTATGTGATATGAACCCATGTAAAGTGTTTTGAAAGTGAAAGCTGTCATCAGAAAAGGGAATTAAAAAAAAAAACAACAAACCACAACAGTTTCTTTTCTTCTACTGCTGAAGAAGCGAAGTGCACTTGGTTCAATAACTGTGGTCACTGCATGACAGTTTGTGTGTGACCATAGAGCTGTCCCTCTGAAAGCCATGGAGCACTGATAAAATGTAGATGTGTGAGTACAGGAGAAATACGCAAGCAACAAGGAAGTTAAGTGGATGAGACTGTTGGAATGAAAATGAAAATCATTAAATGTAAGTGTCAGGGTTTTGACATGTGGCTGTGACTTTAGGCAGCTGATACTGAAAAGAGGAAAAAAAAAAAAAAAGAAACTTCCTGTTAAAGAAGTTTTCAAAATTTGCTGACCAAAAATATAAGCCATTCAAACAAATCACTGAAAACACTCCTACAGCTCCATATATTGCACTGTTTGAATAAACGTGGCTTGCAGTGGCATGGCAATGGGGCAGCCTCCAGCCTGACTCATCGGGATGCCTGGAGCCCACCTGGCGTAAGGCCGATCCTGGCGTGTCAGGGGGGCAGAAGCCCCTGTGCCCTGGGACCTTGTCTGATGAGCAAATAAAATGGATGCTTCATTATCTTATCTCTCTTGCACTCTCTCACATTCTCTTTCTGTATATGCTGCTTGCCGTATCTTACACAAACTTTGAGTCATTAGTAGACTGCCTGCTTTAGAGTTCTCTGGGCTTTACAAAGTCTGGCAGTCTCTCTGTCACTGGAAAGATTTAAAATCATAGCAGAGAAGAAAAATTCCTCATATGAGAGCTGTCATCTTGCTTTTAAAGATGGCTAGGATTTGATGTGGGGGGAACTATTCAGAAAGAATGTACTTTCATAATCCAGAAACTTTTTCTGTCTTGAAATATGTTATTATTATACAAAGTTTTATTTTGTCTCCGTGGTCTCTGTGACCTTATATACAACTTTGCATATCATAATGTGAGGGACTATGGTAATCTTAACCCCTCCCATACAAAGGAGGCAGTAGCCTGACTGTGATAACTTCTACAAACAACTTCAGCAAATAAATAATGTTTTGTTGATATCAATTATGTATTATAAATATCCATCAGATTCCAGATAATATTCAGTCTTGGGTTTTCCAGAATAAATTGAGCTATTAATTGGATAGGAACAGAGTTGCGATATGTCTTTGTTCTGTGTTCCATTTAAATATCATTATAGTAAAGAACTCCTAATTATGTTGGCCTCAGCACTGTGGCTGGACTACAGAAAAGAATTATATCTCCATTGTGTGAAATGTCTGCTTTTGTCTACGAACTTTTGCCAATATCATGTCTACACCTGTTCCTTGTAGAAGACTTCTTGTGACTTTGTTTCATCACACTGGAATTGCTGTGTTTTGTTTTCCCCTCTTCATATGAAGAAAAGACGACAAACCAAACCAGGCTATGCTGGGCCCAGGCAGAGGGAGCACCTCTTTCAGTTTCTCGCACTTTTGGCAAATCAATTCAGAGTTAACTGCAGGATATTTTTCTTGATGTGAAAACATTTTTAGCATCTGCTTAGGACTGTATTGTTTGCCTCACTGTCAAGTGACATCTGAAATGAGTTCATGATCTTGTCTTCCTTTTGTGAATCATAGAATTGTTTGAGTTGAAAGGGACTTTAAAGGTCATATAGTCCAACTCTCCTGTAATGAACAGAGACACCTACAGCTCCATCAGGTTGCTCGGTGCACCGTTCTGTCTGACCTTGCATGTCTCCAAGGATGGGGCATCCACCACCTCTGGGCAACCTGAGCCACTGCTTCACTTTTCTTACTGTAATTTTTTTTCTTATATCCAATATAAATTTTCCCTCTCTTAGTTTGAAATCATTTCCCCTTCTCCTGTCACAACAGACCATGTCAAAAAGTCTTTCCCATTCTTTCTTATAGCTCCCTTTTAGATACTGAAAGGCAGCTATCAGCCTTCTCCAGGCTGAGCAACCCCATCTCTCTCAGCATGTCCTCGTAAGAGAGGTGTTTCATTCCTTGGATCATTTTTGTGGCCCTTCTCTGGATGTGCTCCAGTAGGTCCACCTCTCTCCTGTATTGAGGACTCACCATCTGGGTGCAGTACGCCAGGTGAGGTCTCCCCATCGCAGAGCAGAGGGGCAGGATCACCTCACGCTTTTTGATGCAGTCCAGGATACGATTGGCTTTCTGAGTTGTGAAGAAACACTGCTGGTTCATGTCCAGTGTGCCATCCACCAATACACCCAAATTATTTCTGGTAGTGAAATAACTTGTCCCCCAGCTTGTGTTGACAGAGAGAGTTGCTGCAACCCAGGTGCAAGATCTTGAACTTGGATTTGTTGAACCTCTCGAGGTTTTCCTGAGCCTACTGCTCAAGCCTGTCCAGGTCTCTCTAGTGGCATCCCATCTCTCAGGCAGGTCAGCTGCACCACACAGCCTGGTATCATCTACAGAATTGTTGAGGATGCACTCAATCCCACTGTTACAATGTTAATGAAGATATTAAAGAGCATCAGTGCTAGTACCAACCCTGGAGGGACACAGATCACCATCAGGACAATGTTCTATTGGCCACCACTCTCTGGGTACAGTCTTGCCATCAGCTCTTGCATGTGATGTGCTTTGACTTCTAATGCCTGCAGTTAGTTTCTAGAATTACAAGTTACACGACATTTCCAATCCAAAATGCTTCATTTCTAAATCAGATTGTCTACTCATTGCTAAAGCATCCCTGGTGTCCTTCTGAAAAAGTCCGGCTCTAAAAGACGGAGGAAATGAAAAACTTCAGTATGACAGCAATTCCACCCAAGCAGTATGATTAACATGCTGGGATGGATTCTCAGCTGTGCTGAGTTTGGCCTTTGTGAGGCTGAGCAGAGCCAGAGGGAGCAGTGGCAGTGAGTCACCTTCCCAGCCCTTTGATGCTGGGCCAGCTGGGGCAGAGCAGGCTGTCTGCGTGCCTTACAGCCGCCCAGGAGGTGTTTTCAGCTGGCCACTTGTAATGAGGTAGGGCTGCTGACCCGGGCTGCTACCCAGCCCCACTTTGGTGGTATCCTGGCACTGCTCTCTATTCCTCAGCCTAGCTTGTGACCCTGTCACTTGTCAGCAGGAATCCTAACTGCGTCTTTGTAGCTACTGCTTTTAGAAGTGAAAAAGTGTCCGAAGTCAGAAACAAAGACACTGTTACACTTACAGATGTGGAAATACATCTTTCACTATTACGTTAATTTTATTTAGTAATAAACCATTTTTTAAGTATGCATCTCAATGTCAGTATCTGATTTCATTCTACCGAATGTTATTATTCATTTTTGATAAGTGTTACTTCTTAAAATCCCGTTTACCACTAAGTGTTTACCATTACAAGTATTCAGGTAAATGACACTTGAATTTTTGGAAAATATTTGCATGTATTTGCTGGGCTTTAGGGTGAAATATTTATAATTTATAGTGAAATTCTTTCATTTGTTTCTTAAATCTATAAAGTGTTACTTCTCCAGCAGTATTTAATTTTTGTAGTAATACTGTATTTACCTTAATTCTGAAAATATTCTTCATCATTAATTGTGTTCCTAGATTAGCACATTAATCTCAACTAGTTCATGAGCATGTAATACGAAATTATGCAGGTTTTAAAGTTGAAATTTTCAAACAATTTTTTGTTTGTTTTAAAAAGTAGGAGATATTTAAAATGGAAGGCTTGCATCTTTCTGCTACTGGATTGCTCTTTGAACTAAGTGGAGTAGATATTTTTCCCTTTGGCTGAGGCCTTTATGGACGGACGGACAGCTGATCCTGTGTATCTGCCCAGTGTGTGGTTTGTGAAACATCTGGTGTTGGCTCTGTTGGAGGCAGGAGAGAGGCAGCGGGGAGGGGGAGGCAGCATTCAGCTGGAAAAAATGCCTTTTTTGTTTTGTTTATTTTAAAATCTTACTCTGGATGTCTTTAGATGGCTCTAGTGCTGAAATTTCTGGCTTCTTCTCCATTTGATATTACCCACTTCTGCTAGCCGTATAACATATGAAGTGTAAAATATCAGACTTACACATGGAGCTACATAGTACACTGGTCCTGAAATAATACCATTCAATGAGCAAGCTAGCAAAGCCTGCATCCTAATAAAAATCTGTCAGTAACTTTCACACTTGTAAATTGTGACTGCGTTATCCTGCAACTTTTATGTTCAATTGTATGATTGACTGTTCAGAGCTTATTGAAGGAAAATCAAGTCAGCTTTAAGGGTCTAATTATATACATATGTATGTATACACACACATACATATATATGTATTTATATATGTAAAGTGGATGCGTATATAATATGTATTCATATATGTATATAATTATGTAATGTGTATGTAATATATATTGCATACTTATTTTAATATGGACGCTTGATTAAGACTTTGATCTTAAATATTTGTTCAACTTTAATATTTGACGGATTATTTTCAAGTTTCTGTTTGCTTTTAAAGGCTAAATGCATTTTGTGGACCACTTTATGTGACTGGATGCCATCAGAATACCTTTGAAGGACTATTTAAAGTTCCTGCTTTCTCTGCTGTAATATCAGTTTTGTTCAGTCCATGCTTCACAAAGTGTGAATGCCTGATGCCTGTCCACTCTGTCTGTGCAGGTATGAGTGTCCTGCACCATATTCTGCCACCCTGAACACTGCAGAAAGGGCTGCACCCTTCCTGGCTGTATTGGACAGCATAAAGGCACAGGTTTTCTTTCTCTTGTCAGTCCTAAACCATTAGAAAATAGTGACTGTGATTCAGATGTTTGTAATCTTTTGTGTTCTACTTAATTCTGGGGAAAAAGAAAAAAAAAGCAGTAAGTTTTCTTCATGTTTTTTTAATTGCTAGTTCTAAAAGGAAGAGGATATGTGAAAAATAGGAGCTTCTCTGGGAGCTGTCAGGTAGTATTCACAAAGCAACAACAGCCACTGCATTGCTAGAAGCCTTTTCACACCTTTTCTTCTTCCCTTCTATTGCTGCTTTAAGAGTATTTCTTCCTTTGAGACTATTCACAATTCTTTTTCGTGGCACTGGACCAAAATTTGTCCTTTGGTTTTATCAGCTCTCAGGGGAAAATCACCAAGGTCCTGATTTTGAGACCAGATTTGAGGACAGTTGGTACTTAATAGAATCAGGACCTTAAGAAATTACTTCTCAGAGTAGCGGTAAAGCTAACCTAGAATATTTCAGAAAGTCTTCTTTGTGAGACGTTAAGCTAACAAGATGTGTTACACTCACGTGTCACGCTTTGAAAGCTTGAGAATTCAGAGGTGGGAAGCTCTTTAAATTCAGAAGAAAGATGAAAAAGGAGAGAAGAATCTGAGGAACAAGAGGGGAAGGACAACATAAGGTAGTATTTCCTAACCCTTTTTGACCAAGGCAGGTCAGAAATGTTCAGCTTGCCAAAGTGATGGAAACAGCTGGAGAGATAGTGGTAGTTATTCTACTGAAGTATGGTTTCAAAAACTGGGGAAAAAATAATGAAATATTTTGCATTAAATGTTTCCAGAACTTTTCAAGAACTCCTTTTCTACCAGTTACCTTCCAGTGCACAAGCCAAAGTGCCCCATTTTTCTTTTGAAGGCTTTCTCTAATCTATCTGTCAAGAAATCATATACTCCTAAGTGTATGGCTGTGAGTATCATTTTAATATAAAGCTCATTAATGAATAAGTAGCTGTGTGCTACTTGGCATGTCTCGTATATTATAAAAATGCAATTAATTCTCTTTGAGCAGATTCCAAACCCATGTAAGTCTTGGAGAGCAGAATGAGCATTGCCTGTAAACTCTATTGGGTATCATATAGCGATACCAACTGAATATCCGTTGATATTATCTATCTATCTATAATTTAGGTGTCCAACCTTTTGGCTTGTCTGGGCCACCTTGAGTGAAGGAGAATTGCCTTGGGCTGATGTTTTGGTTGTTGCTGAGTGATGGGTGTGTGCCCAGCTGGGGAAGTGCAAACTCACAGCCTCCCTACAATGGGGAAATCCTCCTCAAGCAACCGAACACCCCAGTGTGTGTCCCTGAGTTTAGCTGCTGCACCAGGGTCATGCAAACAGCAGAGGATCAGCCATGCAGTGTTGCCAAACCTAAGTACTGGAAATTAATGATATTTTAAATAAATAAAATTGTAACTTTATGTTCTGGTTTGTGGGCTTGTAGGATGTATCTGAGTGACTTTTCTCAGAAACCGCATAGGCCAGATACTTTCCCTCTTATCTGATTCTTATATTAACTGGCTCCAGATGTTGCAACTGTAAGAAAATAAGTACTGGGAGAGTTGTAATTGCATTGTTCATGCAGCAACGCTGGTAAGAGTACTCTGAAGAGGCTGATAGTCCTGCCTTCTTCAGGAGGCAATGCTGAAGGCAGTTAGGTGTAGCTGGTCACATAAATATTTGAGAAGTGAAATGTGTGCATGGAGAACAATGACAGATGGTATGGGGCCTCTGTGTGACCACTAACAGGAGAAGGTTCATCAGATTAAATGGGAATAGAAGAGAAGTAGATATCTCACTTTTTTTTCCCTGTTTCAACACTATGTACAGAGACGCTTTCAGGGAGTCTTTGCAGAATGCATCTTTGAAAGGCCAAAGTTTACCTTAGAGAGAAGAAAATTGTCTCTAAAAGAATTTGAACGTAACTAAAATATATTCAAATTCTGCGTGTTTTTTTATGTGGGATCTGATGTGTTTTATCTGCAAGAAAATGCATTGCTGGCCTTGCACTGAGGAATGTGGGCTCTATTCATGCATGTGAATAGAAATACTTGTATAGAAAAATATTTAAATTGCACAAGTTAAAAAAAAAAGAAAAAAGATACCATTAAGGTGGTGGATTCTCCAAAAAAATGCCTCTGAGAAAATGTGTCACAGTGTATATTCTTCTCCATAAATTGTACTGCTCTATGGTTCAGCAAAAGTGCAGGGAAATTGGATATTGGAACTGGGCTTGCTTCCCTTAGTGTGAGAGACACTGGTTTAATAGCAAAACTGAAGACAGTATGTGAAAAGCATGAGGAAATAAATATATCATGTAATGGCAGATGCACTGTATTTTTGCATTTAATGCTTCTGTTTGGCCTCGCTTGTTAATGTGGCTAGTTATTATCTGATTACCACACCGATGGTAAGGAATGCACTCGGACTTACATACACTGAACTCTTCTTTAGTTAAAGTTTGTTTAAAAATGGTAGGATAGCAATTCCGTGCAAACTGCTGAAGCAAACCGTACTGCAAATGCAAATCCCTCCAGATGCTGAGGAGGACAATTGCACTCACCAACATGCAAGCATAGCTGTACTTGGAGAGTAAGATAAAGAGAGAACTGAATTGCAGTGAATTAAAGTAATGTTATCAGATTGAGCTGGGACATAGATTTTTTAATTTATGAGGAGAGCAAGACTGCATTTATTTTCAGGCAATTTAACAATAGCCCCAACGCGGTTGGATCAGAGCTCTGGGGGCAGTGATCTTTGTATACACAGCGTGCCAGATGGGAGAGCAGGCATTGCGGGAGCAGCAGGAAGGGCCAGGCAGGTGGGCAGCAGTTCACGTGTCCCTGTGCTCCCGCTGCCATGCCTGCTCCCAGCTGCACTGCCCTGAGTTATGCACTGTTTTTTGCTCTGGAACACAACTTCCAGTTAAGACTGTGCTGACACAACCTAACTCACACTTGCAGAATCTGGGGCACATTACACACCGGTCTCTGAGATGAAAGGCCAGCCATGAACTAGCCATTCTCCTATCAAACCCTTTCAGTCAGTCAGGTTCTAATGAGAAACACTGAGGGATACGTTTCCAGCTCTTCTCTGGGCTTGGCAAACTTCTAAAATGAGGCTAATTGTCTACATGTGTTTTGTTCAGTTGAAGCTCTGTAAGAAAGCAGTCAGTCTGGCTTGATTTAAAATTCAGCCCTGATTGTATAAAGCATGTAACTCTAGTTTACACTATAGTTTAAATTCCATTGATATTTTAGGTGCACAAAGATGCACAGCACTGCCCAAAATGAAATGAAGCCATTTCATTCGGTCCCAGGCCCTGTTAGGTTACCAAAGCATTCTTAAAGTGAGCAGCTCTCTTGCTACCTGAGTAGAGTAAACAGCACAGTGGTAATTTTATTGTTGTGAGAAGATAGTCTTCAGATTAGCAGGCACAATTTATCATTCTTCAGGTAAAGTGACATCTACCTACCTGCATAGGTTTTTTTTCTTAAATGCCTTTTGGAACATTCGAAGGAAAAATGTGATTTTGGTTAACAGTGATTCTTAAATCTTTCCAACAATTACAAGAAAAGGGTTGTTTTTCATATGCATCATGTTACAATGTAAAGTAAAGCTACTCAGTTTTAGCAACAAGGAACAAGTTCCTAAAATGAGTACAGGCTTATCTTACTCATCATCACAGACAAAAATTATGAATTGTTCTGCCTACAGTATTGTGTGTTAATTAATGTATTTCTAAAGGTAAGCTTTAACTGCAAATTAGATTCTGTTAACTTTTTGCTTTTGGTTAGTTATTCTCATTGTTCAAAAAGTATAAAAGCATTAGAGATATATTTAACTTCAAATTGGCCATTAGCCAATCTGGTTTTGTCTGTTTGATAGTTTATGCCATATTTTGTTCATTTTTGTTGCCCATACATTTCACAAACACTAACGCTCTACTTTGCCTACTGGGACTGAAGTTTGGGAGAGGAATAAAACGGTCTTTTCCTTACTATTTACTTTAAAGAAGAAAGCTATATGGAGGCTCTGATATTTTTGGTAGGCACATGTGGAAAAAACATGTGTGGCTGTACGACTGATCCAGCAGATTGCTTAGCTGTATATCATGGTATGCCATTTAGTGGAACAATCCGAAGTATGAAACAAACTCAAGTGCGTGTGAAAGTTCTGGGAAGCAAAAGAAACTTTATGCTCACAAACGCCCTACTAACGTGCCCTGTGTGTAATTATGCAAACGATTGCACGCATTTCTATAATGCACTCTTTTTACCTCTAATCCGATCCAATCTGCTGTATACATAAGAATTTACAGGTAAAGAAAATATATTGGCAATCTTCCAGGTACCCTAAGATGATGAAGTTGCCAAAGTAGACGGAATATCACAACTGGGTTGCATAGTGCACTAGCACATAGTGCTGTAGCAATGTGACATTGTATTTCTAGTGGCCTTCAATTATTCTCACTTTTGTGATGTACTGGAAGTTCCTGGGATAAATGAGATAACCAAAAGCTGTTTGGCATACATACGTTTCTTTCACGTTAGTTATCTTTTGCATACAACTTCATCAAACAGCCCCACAGGGTAAAATTACTTGTTGAAGATGAAAGAATGTGTTTGGTACTGATGTAACCAGTTTTGTTTCTTTTTTTTTTTTCTTTTTCTTTCAGATAATGTGTCAGTACTTCAGGTGGCTTCTGCATGCCTCAAAGTACCTCAAACTTCAGTGCACTTTTAAGTACCCTTGAGCATAGCGACACACGGTGTTCTGGGCCAGCTGGAAACATAAACATTACAAAGCAGCAGCAACCATCTATTACATCTAACATCAGTGAACTGCAACAAGAAAAGGTAGGAGAAAACTAAACTGTGAGGCATAGACCTTAGGAAGCAAGTTCTTAGACTTACGTGCTACTTAAAAAGAAAGTAGAGCAGATGTACCCCACGTCAGAATTATTAACATGAATATAGAGTTGACGTTAATACTTTGAAGTAGTGTTGGTGAGTAACCTGTTAATGTGTCACATCACCCGAAGTATTTATTATGTAATCTTCAGTGGAGGTTAAATAGATATCCTTGTTGTAGAGATGGAGATGTAAAACTGACTGCTGCAGGGTGCTATTTTAGCAGCTTGTTTGAGCAGTGGCTTGCTTGCTTTTGCCATGTGATGTGAGTCATTGGTTACATGCAAGTTCTCTACTGACTCCTTCCTTCTGAAGCAGCCCATTATAGTTCTGTGCAATATTGTGATGTTTGTTAATACCGGAGAATCTGTGATAACAACATTAGGAAATAACTATTTCTGTTAGCACAGGCCAATGTTGCCCAAAGTTGCTTAGTGGCAATGCTTTGAAGAGGACAGATAGGTCTTGACTAAGTTCATTTCAACAAATTGGGGAAGTCACTACTGTACATCAATTTTCTTCGTTTCTTCTTGACTGCAATATAAAGGTTGCTCTGTAGATCCACTATCACATGTTTTTTCAAATGCTTGTGTCTTCACATCAGGTGGCTAAAATACTCAGAAAAATAAATTCTGACTGGTATGATGGGACATGATCCATTCTACCTGTGTGGAATTGATAGACATTTTGAAGTTAGGTCTTATCTGAGATACACAGTATGCCAACGAATGTCCTAATTGCTTTTTCATTTCATTAAGCTAGTGTGTGGGCCCTAGGGGTAGTTAAGTTTGAGCACTTAAACATAACTTCGGGAACAAAGAGATGAGTTAGTTTCAGTAGAAGATGTTCACTGTTTTTGAGTAAAAGGCCTGTTTTGTTGTTGTTGTTGTTTTGTGGAAAAGTTCATTTTAAAAAGATAGCAGCAAACTAGACTGGAATAATCTATCAAAGGAATGCAGGAAATCTTTGCAACTGAATGACCATTTACAGAATATTGTGAACTCTTTCCTTTGAAAATGATTTCCAAAGTTCAAGGGGAGAAGGCTCTATTCTCAAGTTGAGTGTATATATTGCTGTCATTAGCATTGCTGTTAACCTGGAAGATTAGGGAGATCTATGAACACGAACCAGTTTGCATTATTCAGTGTAAAGCAATCTATTTGCTGCCGAGATATTAGAGAGGTAAAACTTGGGCAAATAGACACACCGGCATCACTACCCTAACAAAAGTCCACAGCAGCCAAAGGTTATTGATTTATTTTTAATACTTCCAGCAAACCAAGCAGCCTTCTCTGTCCAACTTTGGGCTCAAGATTTCTAACTTCTCTTTTAAGGCCATGTTGCGGACTGCTGAAACACAGGGGTTTATCATAGGAACCCCAGTGCAAGCTGAGCTCTGGCCACAGTACAATTTAAATTATTTATGCACAACACTGTGTTCAAGCTATGTGCACATTTGTCCTTGTCAGTCAACAAGTGTTCTGTTAATCAAACAGGAACCCTGGCGCGTCCATTACAAAAGTAAGAACATTGAATTTGGGATGGTATTTTTAGTGCTTTTGACAGACAGGGATTATTAAGCTGTCACTTCCTCTTTTCTGCCAACTCTACTATCTTCCTCCCCTTCTTCTGCAATGCATTGCCATTTTATTATTAAGAGCACACTAATAGTTAAACGACAGGAACCCTAAACCCCTGACTCGCTCACTGACATGACAGGTTATTTTTTCCCTCTATTCCCTGTCCAAGAACCCCTGCTGATCTTCCCAGCATGCAGTGCTGTGTGACCCTTAACATCTGGCAGTGATTAATTGTCTTAGTGTCATAGCGATCGCCTTCCTCTCTCTGATCCTCACTTACTTTGTTCTCCCTTTTAAAGCCAGTGTGCTGGAACCTTTTCTTCCCACTTTTAAATCTGTCCAGTATCCAGGATACTGTGTGTGTCTACTGCGATACAACTTGAAAGAAACCGAAACAGTCAGTTATCTGGCCCTGAAAGTCTGGTCATGGATTCAGAGGGCTTTCTGTTCACTGAAGGGGTGTGCTTGAAAAACAACACTAGCTAGAATGACACAGATCTTGTTGAACTTGATCCGGATCTCAGGTCCCTTCTAAGCAAACAATGCAATTATGGGAAGCACCATTTTCAGTGAACATATGCAGCATTGTGTAGAAGGCTGTTGGCTACAGCTTACACCACGTTACGCAGCTTAAGAGCCTGACACCTCCTGCCAGCAGCTGCCTTTGTGCTCAGCTCGGCCACACCATGTGCTGCGGAGTTCTCAGCCCATAGGCCAAGCTCTCTCCTACATCTCTGAAGGCAGGTGGCTCCCTGCATGGGTACTGAGCTGTGCTCAGCCTCAGCCCCAGGAACTGGTGAGAACTGGAGTTGGCAAGGAAAGGTTGTTGGTTGGGTTGGTGTAAGATACCAGTGCTGCTGGAAGAGAAGAAAGTTGTACCGGTACAGTGAATGCCAAGCATCCTTGCTCTAACCCAACCTCAGTGCACTTCCCATGGAGTTTCAAAGAACCACTTTAATCTCTATTTCATTTTCTGAAATGGGAAAGTAAAGACAGGAGCTGTTTTGACAACGAGAGACAACTGACATTTGCAGAGACCCTTATTTTTCCTATATGAAATACTGTTAAGCAATTATCTGTGTGCTAAGGAGTAGATGCCATGTTTAGGGGAGCTAAGCAGGAGGAGGGAAGGGGGCTGTGTTGTGCACAGGTCTTCTTGGATTGCTTAGGCTAAGGATGCCTCTGATCCAATGACAATCTGGCAGCTTGCTTGGGTAAATTCTGACTGCTCCAAACTTCCATTTCCTTGCATACAAACAAGGGATGAACTAACAGTCTTCTATTAAAAACAGCAAACCAACCTCTTAACGTTTGAAGATGAAAGGTAAAAATAAACAGTTGTTTTAAATCCTGGTTGAATAGAAGAATACATGCTCTGAACATAAACTACTGTTGCATTTACATATTAAGGCAAAAATCCTGAAAGACAGTTTCTCCATTGCGTTCCTATTGAATTGAGTTCAGAGATCGCTGTGCCTCCTGTGACAGACACTGCTCACAAACAGGTGTCTCCAGAGCAATACGGTGTTCTAGCTTCTCGTGTATTTCAAATGACTACCAGGCCATTTATTTTCTATTCCAAAACCAACTAGGAAAATGCAGTGTGTGGCCTTTTCCCGTTGCTAAGCAACGCTCTGTATCGCGCATCCCGCCTTTCGCTGTGCCATTTGGCAATGCATACAGGATTGTGTTTGTTCATTTCCAGTCTAGTAACGCTGGGTGCTATATTTCAAGTGCCAGTATAGATCAAAGTATTTCCTAGAAGGATAAACATGTTAACTGGCAGAGAGTGAATGATTAACATCAAGCACAAGCCTTTTAGTATAAAGGACTTGGCATGGCATCTATTGGCAAAGCTATTCAAATGAATGCCATCTATACCTAGTAGATGTGCCACTGAGGAGTTATCCACTTCTTTCCAAAGTGCTGCTTGCTGTGCTGAGGTGACTGAATAAGCATGATAGCTGTGACCGAGCTTTGCAAGAGACTGAACCAAGTGCTGCTGTCAGCCATAGTGGTGGTGTATCTGGACATCTCTGCTGGTTTCACTCGAGCTACTTCAGTTTTGCATCCATATAACTAACAGAACAATTATATTAAACTGCTGCATTCTCTTCCCCTGCCCTTTGTGAACACTTAAAAATGAATCAGAGCCTATTGTTTGACTATTTAATGACACTTGTCTCTAACAGACTCCAAATATTTGTCCAGTGCAAGTAATCTTTAAGTAGGGAGCACTCCTTCCTTGTTTCAAGGCAGAGCAGAGCTGGTTGATGTTCTGCATTTGCACAATTCTCCTAAAAAGTGCATGTGATGAGAATCCTCTGTTTAGTATGCATTAAAGAGATGAGGGGAGGGATGAAAGAGTGTTGATTGGGAAATAATGTTATAAATATGTAAGATAATTTTTAAAAGCTGCAGCCAGTGCGTATTTTTTTCCCTTGTGCCTGTTTTGACATCTTTATGTACATGTCTCGCTCCAATTTATAGGAGGGAGAGGAGGTTCTTTGAAATATGTATGCCCGGCGTGAGATTAAGAAACAACGGTTCAAATGTTGGTCCGACCAGTTAATTACAGGTGTTAATAAGGGAGATGAAGAAAGGGGAGGACGGACACTATTAAGGATTGGGGTGATGGGGAAGGGAAGGCGAGCGATAGAAAAAATAGAAAGAGGCAAGAATTGCGTAAAGCGGGGATAGTACCACCAGGATCCGGCAGCAGTCCAGTTCACGATGTTCCGACGGTCCGAGGCCGAAGGGCAGGAGCAGCGAGGCCGGTCTTGGGCAACGAGAGGGTGCAGGTCAGGGAGGAAGCAGCAGGTCTCAGGTAGCAGGCCCAGGGAAGTCCATCAGCAAAACGGTCCGTAGAGAAGGATCTGAAGGCAGAAAGCTCGTGTGGTGGTGAGAGATCATGAGAGATCAGCCTCTGTGTTGTGGTGAGAGATCAGCCTCCACGACGCCGTGGTTGTTGGACTCTCTTTTATCCTCCATTTTCTGCTGCCTACTTGACATTCCTGGGGGCTTGAGCAAGAGTCATGTGCCTATCTCCTGAGATGGCCATTTTCCTTGAGATAAGTCCACACAAAAAGACCGTTTCCCGGCCATTAGCAGCAGCTTATCTCTCTCTCGATGCCCCTGGCCTTGTCCATCTGTGCTCCTTAGAGGATTTCACAATCCTTAGCCAGGACCTGTCCATCAGTGTCCTCAAGACAAAAGATTTCTCTGCCTTTGCCCAGGACTTGCCTGGACTTGTTCCCCAGCAAACTTTGAGTCAATGATATAAAAGAATAATCTCTTACAGTACTCAAATTAAAGATGTGTGGCATCATTAATTTGAGATGAATCCCATTGTCATTGGCACTGTATACACCGGGACGGATGTCAGATACTGATAAATATCATCAAAGTGCTACTGAGTAAGGAGTGGCATGGTGCACTGGTAAGCTTAACATGGATGGCAACAAATTTGACTTGGTTACAACATTCCAAACCTGGTGGAAAAGCTGAGGGAAGTTTAAAAGAAACACACGTTTCTTTTGTAGAATGCTGCACAATAGTTCCAAGTTAAACTGGGACAGGGGAGGTTTAGATTGGATATTAGGAAGAAGTTTTTCACACAGAGAGTGGTGACGCACTGGAACAGGTTGTCCAAGGAGGCTGTGGATGCCTCATCCCTGGAGGCATTCAAGGCCAGGCCGGATGTGGCTCTGGGCAGCCTGGTCTGGTGGTTGGCAACCCTTCACATAGCAGGGGGTTGGAACTTGATGATCATTGTGGTCCTTTTCAACCCAGGCCATTCTAGGGTTCTGTGATTCTATGTAGTGAACATTTCCCATTGCATCCTCTAAAATTAATGAATTGCCTGAGTACTTTTTATAGAACTGTATTGGTTAGTCAGTCATGTGTCATTGGGAATATATTTTATAGAGTTTCTCTGGATGAAAATTTACTGCTAGCAGTACTGGTGGAAAAGTAAGTGCTAGAAGTTATTTGTTAATGGTACTCTCTTGTTCATGGGACATTATTATCTGACCTTGCTGACAAGGCCAAAGGCAGCCAGGGGATAAAGCCATCTGTACCTGTTTTTTCCCCTTTGATCATACATCCTATCTCAGACACAGCTGTAAAGAGGAGAATGAAGGGGAAAGTGAGGAAGATTTTCCTTGTGATATCAGAGAGCAAAGGTGAGAGGCAGTGTCTTCACACTGCCAGAAACATGTGCAGCTGGGGAGAATCAGACTTCTCATTTCAGGGCAAATAATCATTTTCATATTTTCTAGGGCAGCCATTCATATAATGGTTAATTAATTTATATATTAATATAGGCCTTGGCTGTAGGCCTGTAAGTAAGGCTATTTGCCGTGATTTCTCTTCTGCTTGTCCCCACAGAGGTGAGGATTCTCAAGCAAGTCTGTGGTGAGTGGAGCAATGCTGAGTCATGTCTGTGATAGAGGAGCTAAAGCAGACTCTGCTTGCTATCTTGTAGCTGTACTGGCAGACACTTCTAGCTGATCTAGAAATATACTACAGAACCTTTCTCACACTCGCACAGCAGGACTGCATGTAAATCAAAAAGTGGTAATTTAAAAGCGTCATGTTCTATCTCAAATTCACATTCCCTGTTGTTCATTTCATTTTTCTTAATTTTGGAATCGTTACACTGCGTGAAGTCCCTTAAGAAATCAGTGAATTGTTTAATGTTTATGTCTCTTCGTCACCTTTAAAGATTTCTAGTGAATTGACATGATCTTTTTGTCAAGCCACAATGCTGAAGTAGTATGAAGTGAGAACAGCACCTCAGTAGCACTCCAAAAGCCACATTTCTTGACTAAGCTTTAATTTCTAAACTGCTTAAGTTTTGATTTGGGAATTCATTAGCTGTTTTTTGAGAGTAGAGTGTTATCTATGGTAACTGTGAATAGAAATAACTGGCATGGCCAAAACACTCCTAAAAGGTTTAAAGTTTTTGATGTAACTAACAGTGAAAAGAAAACTGATTTGCATACTCCTGGCCCAGGCTTCTGTTTCAGAGAGGTTCTAGCACTTTAGCGTGAACGGCACAGGGGCTCAGGGAACTGGGAATCACCAACTGCTCCTGATGCTGCTTGGAGTTTCCAGTATAGATGCTTCGGGTTGCTTTGCATACACCTCTCTGTTATAGAATCATAGAATCACAGAATCATTGAGGTTGGGAAAGACGTCTAAGTTTTAGTCTAACTGTCCACCTACCACCAATGTGGTAGAACCATGTCCCTAAGTATTACACATGCCCTTTCCTTAATCACCTCCAGGAACAGTGACTCCACCGCCTCCTTGGGCAACCTATTCCAATGCTTAATTTCTTCTTTCTGAGAAGAAATTCTTCCCAATATCCAACTTGAACCTCCCCATCACAACTTGAGGCCATTCCTTCTCGTTCTACAGCATAGGAGAAGAGACTGATCCTCACTGCAACATTAACCTCCTTCCAGGCAGTTGTAGAGGCCAATGAGGTCTCCCCTGAGCATCCTGTACTCCAGACTGAACTGTATCAGTTCCCTCAGTCGCTCTCCATAAGACTTGTGTTCCAGACCCCTTACCGGCTCTGTTGTCCTTCTCTGAACACACTCCAGGGCCTCACTGTCTTTCTTGTAGTGAGGGTCCCAAAACTGAACACAGTACTCGAGGTACAGCCTTGCCGGAGCTGAGTACAGGGGGACTAAGTTATTGAGTAGAAAATTTATGTTCCTAAGGTTTGCCACTGCGACCTGCACCTTAACTGTGTACTGAAACCAGCTGCAAGTAAAAGACTCCAGTGCCTTTAAAATGTCAAGGGATTGCTCTCTATGGTAGGTGCCCATGGATGAGGAAGCAGCAAGCTGCACATGGCAGAAGCCACGGAGTCCTGCACCACTTGTGCTGGGGATGTGACCTGGGGGGACAATGGGGTCCTTGAAGGACAGTCCTCTGCGACTTGCACACCCTTTGCACACCAGCAGATTGTAGATGGAATCAGAACAATGCAGCACTTTCTCTGCTTCACCATAAAAGCTTATAGAGGCTGCTGCTGTCCCTGAGCATAACAAATTGGGGACATTTTCCTACTGAGAGAACAAGGCCAAAAAAAAAAAAACAAAAAAACCGAGCAGATGAAGATGTGTCACTGCTTCTCCCCAACACTTCACTGCCCACTGCTCAGTGCTGGGGTCCCACAGAGCCTGTCCTGTGCTGCGTGGGTGATTCTTCAGCAGGCAGGAGGCAACTTCTGCTTAGAGCAGCAGCTGCTGTTTGTGGCCATGAGCAGAACTGCGGAGGCACTCGGGTGTGTTGGGGTGTGGGGGGCAGGACTCTGGCAGCGTGGGGCCGCAGGGGAAATCAAATGGAGCAGCTGTTAAATTAGAGTTTCAGAAGGTAATGAAGGTAATATCTTGATGTAATGCCTGCTTCAGCCGAGGCACTGGATTTTAGAGAAATATGGAATTCGTTATTTCCTTATTTCTTTTTATGAGAGATGTAAGTCTCAGAAAAAAAAAAAAAAACACAACACCAATGAATTATTGACTTCTACTTTCCCAAGGACGCAAATGCTAGCAGCCCCACGGGTACAGGAGTTAGATTTTCGTTTGTAAAAATAAAAGATAATTTTAGCAAATCTATAATTTTCAAAAAATCTAACTCTTTTTTCACTTCTTTTTTTCTTAAATTTTGTGTTGTTTTCTTTAGCAGGGGAGAAAACTCTCAATAAATTAATTTAATCTAATGTTGAGCAAAATCTATTTCTAATTGATCTTTTCTGTGTTTCTGGAGTGCTAAGATAATGAAAAAAATCTACTATTGATTCAACTCTATTCAGGACATTGTAGATTGTACCAAAACATTCCTACAATTGTTCAGGTATCAGGAAAACAGGTCAGACATGGACCACTGATTGTTCGGTCATGTGAGCTGGCACTGATATTCTGAACAGTTAGATTTAGTGCTATTGCTGGGCACACCGTGGTTATCCTAACTCTTGAGAATTTTCGAGATTTAATATTTTTCCTGGAGCTAGGATGAAAAGCCAATCTAAATATTATTCAAACATAAAATCTTCTAGTAATTTGGACTGAGTCTATTGAGACGTTCTAGTTTTATTTCAAGACTTCCAATGTTATAAATTCAGTTTAAACTGCTTTTTGAAATCTGAATGAAAAAGGAGACTTTCTCATTTGAAGATATATTCTTTTAATTTCAAAAACCTCTCCCTCTCTGTTTGAACAGAAGTTATTTTAAAACCAACTTCCTTCGAGCTTTTGAATTTTTCATGAATTGTCATTTTCATATGAAAATGCATTGTGAAAAAATTCCTGGCCATCTCGTTTTAAACTTTGTGTGTAATTTAAAATATAATTATCAGTAGTTTGGGTACTGTCTGAATTAGATCTCAAACTTGTATAGAAATCAATCATATGGTTTACATAAACATCCCTTCACTTGTCTCAGTTTATAATAGATGGTATACAAAATGTTTTTTTTTTTTTTTTTTTTTTTTTTTTTTTTTTTTTTTTTTTTTTTTTAGAAAAGCAACATATAGCAAAGATAAAACCACAGTGGAGGAAAAAGACTGTGGCAAAAGAGGAGAGAGTTATCTTTGCTACAGTTTTTTATTGCTGGCTGCTCGTTTTGCCTTTCTATGTGTCTGTATTAATGCCTGAAAGATGGTACATGACCAGTTAATTCACAGCTTCAGACACTGACTGAAATGATCCTTCCAGAAAGCTGGATGCTTGCTGAAGACTCACCTTAGTCTTTTAGGTTTGCTGCACTGTAAGGTAAGTTCCTAAACACAGAGTCTGATCTACACCAAACCTAGAGTCTGACTTACACCAAAATAAATCAAGCATAACTCCATTCTCTTTACAGGAGTTACTGCGGATACATATTGCTTATGTATCGAAGGAACAGAATCTAGTCCTTTACTCTCTCTGATCGTGTATATATTTGCCTACACTGAAAGGAAAGCAATCGGAGGGGCCGTAGTGCTGAGCTAGATGTTCCCTAGATTTCTTTAATCCTTTGTGGTTGATAGTCTCTCCCACTTAGCCAGGTGAGGGGTTCTGGTAGAAGTAGCAGCAGTTCATCTGCAAGCACATCTTTCTTTAGGAAGTGCCAGAGGCTGTCACAGGCTTTGCACCTGGGGCTCTTGGAAGCTGGGCCTGGAGAGTGCCTATAGATTGAATCAGCGTTGTTGACCTGACAAATGACTATATGGCAGTACAGCATATCCTTTAACTTCTTTTAGATATCTGACATCTTGGGTCTTTACGGTGCACTGTGCCACTTCAAAACATTTCAGACTATACTCTGCATGCTCACTTATCTGAAGACTAGCTTGGTGAGGATACAAGATCTTGGTAGCCTTAGCAAGAAAAGCTGTGATGTAGCCTCTCTTGACATTCTTAGAAATCACCATGATTCATGTACAAACACACAGTTTAAATTCCCTCTGTAACCTTACCAGCAAGGGAAGGAAAACTTCTGTCCCTTGGCAAGAGTCCCCAGTGTACTCACAGTTGTTGGCTGCAGTGGTGTTTTTATGAATTCTAACAACTCTGTCACGAATGTTGTCACCAGATACCTAGCTGTAGCCAAATAACTACATTTCCAAATATTTAACCATGATTTGGTCTTAGGAACATGCTCTTCACTGTATTGCATAGTTACTATAAACAGTTGGTTATCATATGATTTTTAAATCTTTTATTTACTCCCTGATCTTTCTAGTCAAGGACGAAATACATGTGAATTACTTCCAGACTTCTTGTGCTTTGTGTGTTTAGATACTATAGAGATAGCTTTCTTTTCTTTTTCTTTTTGTAAGACCTTGTGTCCTCAGATACAGAGCAGAGAGACACAGCAGAGAGACCACCACCACTGCAGTTAGTACAGAATATGCATCTGGCATTTTGAAAATGTTGTTTGGCCTCCTGGAGAGATGCAGTATAGCTTTTCATCTGGAAAGTATTCAAAGAGTATTTGGTGGGAAGGAAATTTGTAGCTGCATAATATAATTATGTAGACAAAGGTTGTATCCAAAGTGAGGTTAGAGTGTGTTGGGGAGGGAAGTAGGATAAGAAAAAATAACGATTAACTACTTTCTTGTAAAGGGTTCTGAGAGAATCAAAGGGATAAATGGTATTTGCTCTAGGCCACAGGGACTGCAGCAGAATAGTAGGAACAGAACATTTCAAGTGGGAAAAGGGGAAGGAGGCTTTCTCTAGATCACATGGAAGCTCCCAGTACAATGCTGATAAGTAGGATTTTAGAGATGACAAAATTTTGGCCCGAAGTATTCTATTAGATATGTATATAAATAAGCAAATACAATTCTCTGATTCTAATTTAAAATTTCAAAGTGTTAAAATGTAGCTTCGAATGAGTACTATGAAGCAGAAAAGAGCAGACATTTGGAGTATTTTATTCCCTGGCTATAACTCTGTTTTGGAATAAAAAGCTGGAACAGGTTGCCCAGTGAGAGTGTGGATGGGCCCACCCTGGAGGCATTCAAGGCCAGGCTGGTTGGTGCTTCAAGCAACCTGGTCTACAGGGAGGTGTCCCTGCCTATAGCAGAGGGGGTGGAATGAGATGATCTTAAAGGTCCCTTCCAACTCAAACCATTCTGTGATATCAGTGGGAAATACCTGACCAATTGGATTTTCCTTAAATATGGTAAAAGGTCTGATTATTCATAGAGTCAGAAACAAAATTTTATATATACCCCTATGTTGCTTCTTTTACAGTACCAGCTCAGTTTCAGTGTTCTTATGCCAGGGTGATAAGAAGATGAGCCACCAAGAGGCCAGCCTAAAGTCCCAGAGGGAACCAGACCTGGTGATAGACTAGCCAGGTAGCCTCTGACCTGGAAACCCGCCTGTTCTGCACACAGACCGAAGTACCGCGTGTGCTTTAGGTTTCCCTCTCTGCTTTCAGATAAGAGCCGTCTCTTTTGCATATTGCAGGGTGTTCTTCACTTTTCATAAGGAAGCACTTCTCAGTTTGCTACATGCAGGAAAGGGACCTCAATTCCATTCACATAAGATCAGCTTTTTGGCAGCCATACAGCTTTCAGGAGAGAGACAGGAGAGAAAAAGGAAGAGCCCATTAGGAACAAGAAGATGTCAGACTGTTTTAAGTGCAGGAGTTGTTCAAACAGCAGGTCCTTGTTAGAAGCGTGTAATTTTTGGACACATCCCTAGCCTACACTGTGTGCAGTTCAGTAGCATTTTCAGAAATGAATAGTGGGAGGTGATTGTATCATTAAATCAGACGGCGTAAGGCAAAATTTGTTTTTTAAAACCCCCAAGTCTTTGAGTGCGCAAATGTTATTATTTCGGTGTAGTTATTTTTATTACCTTATTATAAACTTTAAAAAAAGCCAAAAGTTTCTCATTCTTCAGATTTGAAGGGAAAAAAAAAAAAGTTGCTTCCAGGCTGAGATCTGACATGCCAAATCTCTGGCCAGAGCAAATTTTAAAGCTATATCATAAACCCCTGAAAATAGGAGTTTATAATAGAAATGCAGACATACAGTTAATTATATCATCATGAATGGCGCCACTGTAATTAGCTAACTTCTATATGATGCCAAGTTTTAAAGTATTTTACTTTTATGGTACTGGATGTCAAAAGCTCTTTATGTTAGTTTCTTTCATTATTTCCTTTATTGTCTTACTGACCTGCCTCACCAGGTTAGGAAAATGGCTTGCAGATTTTTCATCAGAGCTGAAGAACTTTTTCAGCCTCCATAGTTAGCAGACCCCTAGAAGATGGGGTGTCAGAGGGGTGGATTCCTTCTGAAGACAGGCAAGGGGGCATCAGCAGGTACAAACTTCTCTGAATTGCCCTGGTCTTGTGGTTCCCATTGAAGTGTGTTTCTGAGATCACTGACAATCTCAGGTGAACAGGAATCTACTAATATTTGGGTGTTATATAAGCTTCTAAGGGGACAGCTTTGAAGAAAGATAAAATACAGATGATGGAAAGGAACATATATGTTTTATTAATACAATACAGATTCAAAACCAGAGAGAGGTGCTAACAGCAGAGTCAAAGACTTGGAGATGACAAAAGGTCCTTCTTTAGGTTTCTGTTTGCAAGTATCTGGTAGCCCTTTTGTCAGCTTCTCACTTTTTAAATGCTTTATAGCACGCACTGACATCCCTTTTGCCCATCACTGGGATCCTCTTTCCTCTGGAGCCCAATGGAATGATCATTACAATGACTGTTACAATAACGTGACTAGGGGTATAGTTTAGGTTACAAAGTAAGGATGAACGTATTGTTTAAGAACCAGGAGAGTCTGTGAACTAACCACACTTGCTCAAATATTAATTAAATTGATAATGATAGTTTCACATTCTTACTTGCAGAAAAGAGTCATTATAATTTCAATGCCCAGGCAATGTCTGGGCCTGTGTTTTAAGATGGTAAATATTCAGAAAATATTTTTTCCTTTGAATCTTAAATTTTCTTTTATCACAGAATATCCATATGGGTGTAACAGTATTTTTAAATTACTCATTTTACTCATTATTTAACATTTATTTGCAAATATGAATCTTAATATGCTTTATATGCATTCTGTCAACTATAATGGAGCAGATAAGGTTCTGAAGGTGAAGCTTTAATTCAGATACACTGCACCCAGTAGCCAATTGCTCTTCAAGAATGCCTAAATTATGCTGCCCCAAGCAGGTATTTTTCTGTATGGTTGCTATGTAAGGTGATCTTTAAGGCAACCCTCCTGTTTTGTTTGATTATCTGTCTAACTATCTGTCTATCTATCTTTGTATAAGACTGCAAACTCGGACTCTTATTTAGTACTTGGGCAAGTGGATGTTAACGGTCTTTCCAATCTCATAGTCCTGTGTTATTAAGTCTGGTCAGGTGTTCTCTGCTGATCTGCGTTTCTTCAGATGTGCCATTTAATTTCATCTCTTCCACTAAAACTTCCAATAGCAAATTCCAAAGTAATCTGCTACACAGTAATCAACAGAGCAGCAGGAATTAATGTGGGTTGTGCTTTTCTCTTCCTTCTCTGTGTGCTTGTCACCTTGTCACCTTTCCATAATAGCTCTTCTTTTTATGATCACTTTTGTTGTATGTTATTTACTGGCTACATGGAGTTCCACACCTACTGCTATCCTGTACAAAGCTGATGATGCAAAATAATGACATGAGCTAAGTTACCACATATTCCCTTTTCTCATGTTGGGTTAGTGAAGGAGCCTCAGGTTTCTCCTTCCAGCTCCAACATGTGAGAAGTTGCACTGACTGCATCAGAACGGGCCTGTGAGCAAGGAATGCGGGGCTGGCACCTGCTGAAGAAGTGATTTCAGCTCAGATAGGGGCATGTCAAGTCAGTGGCTGCCAGCCCCTGTAATGGAATTAATGAGGGGAAGCAGTAACGAGCACTTGATAAGTGAGGAGAAGCTCAGAGAGCCGCAGTGCCACATTCAATTACTCTATTTCATTGTTGTTCCCTGGAGATGGGGACCCTCTGACAACCTCCATGAAAGCGGAACTGGAAATCCTAGGAACAGAAGAAGTGAGTATGAGTGAAGCTCATGCTGATCTCCTTTAAAAAACTAACACCAAAAAAGCCCTGCCTTTCTTTTCTGTCCCTGACTTTGCTACAGTCTGCACTTTGCTGCATGGCAGGAAGTGTTAAAATAAATTGCTTTCATTTTTCAAATGAGTAGAGAAAGAAAAGTTAGGAAAATATTTTTTTGTCTGTTCTTAATCTTGTTGTTCTGCTGGAATGGCACAGTGACACTTTGCATTTTGTTACAAAGCATATTTTGATCTAAACTTTTTGTATAAACCAAACCGGGCTATCAGGATTCCTGGGACTTCCTTAAGAAAATAAAACCTAAGGCATCTTTTTCCATTCCAAATAAGGGCATTAACTAGTAAAGGAACCAGAGAATTAGTCCAAAGAGTGCAAAAACCATTTCGATGCCAACAATATTTTACTCTGTACAGTACTTTGCTCAACCATAGATTCCAACGCATGAGCAAAATAACAGCCTGGAGGAATGATTCATGTGGAATTATTTAATTCTGTGCAGCAGAGTGCTACTTTTAGCTGGGAAAAATGTTCTCATAGACTGGTAGGCAACAGAATATCCAGTACAAAGCCAAATGACATCAGCAGCTTCTCTGTGTAACAAAAGGCCGATGGCATCCCCCCTTGCTGAGTGAAAATTAGCAGCAGGTCTTTGCACAGTGCACATACTTTGAGAGGAGGGAATTGTGTCATTGTTATTTGCTATTTCCGCAAGCTGACACTTATCTTGTAAGCACATCAACTGTTTGCTTTAGCTCCACAAGTCATTTCCTATACATTATATCAGTTAGTCATGCTGCTCTGCATTGTGTGCTAAAGAGGTTAAATTCCACATGTGAAGAAATCAAGGATGAACGAGAGCTACCCAGATAATTGTTTCAGAGCAACTACTAATTTCTTAAAAAGTTACTGTGGGTAAACTGTTTCAGGCTTTCTGTTCTACCACATTTGGAGCCAGATCAGCCCATCAATCTCTTAAACTTCTTAAAAGGAAATTAGATCAGTTAAAATTCTGCTAAGTTACTAAGTTAAAATTGTAGCTTTTTCTTATTTCTACATCCCCCAAAACACACTTATGCATATAATCCCATATGTAAAGAAATACCTTTTTGGAATCATTGCATCTTGGCATACACTGTCCACTTTTATTAGTGAATGTTTGCCTGCTGTACCGTTGCTGGGAAATTGTTTTATCCTTGCCAGAGTATTGTGTGTCATCTAGTAAGTTGTGGGTTGTTTTTTTTTTCCCCCAGTTCTAATGTCATTGAAGCTTTGGATTTGGTTCAGTCTTTTTACAGTAATGTTTGCTTACCATTTGTATTTGTTTAATTAGAATGATACTGTCACACAGTGCTCTGTTGTACATCCGAGAATATAGAAAGTGGAACTGTAACTCTTTAAGCACAATGGAAAATAAGATGGGGAGAAAAAAATAAAAGGCAGACTATGATAAAATACTGCATTCTTTGGCAAATAATACTGAATATTTTATTCCATTTGGTTTGAAACGTAAATTGTAAGATTCTGTTAGAGGAGTAGTACATAGGCTTCTTTCAGTCTCGTCTATCTTTGCCCTGTAGTAGGTTCCTGAAAAATAAATTTGCCTAATCCATGGTTGAAGACCAAATAATCTGTCAAGATTTTCAGTCTGTAGATTTCTGTGATAGAAACAGTTCAGATACTCAAGTTGTCAGATTTCAGATTTTTTTTTTCTTATTCTCACTGTCTTGTTCCTCTATCAACATTGCTGCTCTTTAACTTTTCTTTATTTTTAAATATCCCAGGACAATACTATAAAATCTTCATGGAGAGGAATGTAAAAATGTATGTCTTCAATTCACTAAACACTTAAGCAAGTTCTTAATTTAAAGCATGTGGATAAACCAAATTTGCTTCAGTCATTGGCTTCTGGACCATAGCCAACACATTTGGAATGCATCCTGCATATTTATTCTACTATATAAATGATTCTATCGCATGTGTGTGAAGTTGCTTGTGATTAAATTTGTCAATTACAGTAATTGGAATGTAATTTAACCTGAGAAGAATTTACATTGAGAGATTCTCCTGCAATGAAGGTAACCTCTGAAGGCAGAGAAACCTTACTGATTACATTTTTGGGGAGAGAACAAAACCAAAGAACAACTAACAAACTATCTGTTCTTTTTTCCATGAAACTTGGGTCAAAATTTTGATACTTAAACTAAATAAAAATGGTTAGATTTGTTGCCTTAGCTATTTTCCAGATAGTCAATCTGATGCTTACGGGTACTGGACGTATCTGGAACACCTGCAGCCAGTTTTCTCAGCAGATTTCTCAATAACTGTGATCCTCCAAGTACTGTCCAGAATAGATTCTGTGGACAAAGCTTTAATTTTAGCAGTTAATCTGAAAAATATTCATTTCCTAAAGAACTGACATCAAATGTTTGCAGTATTAAAGTGAAGTGCTGATGTAGCAGTCTGTCCTTTGCACCTGTCTGACTTGTTGGACCTGTTATGAAAAGTTTAAGGGATGGACTGGTAGTAGTTGACTGCTACCCAGACCACATACATATGGTCTGACAGTGGTGTATACATTGTTAGAGACCTTATTCAATTGGTAAAATCTGACTGGTAGTGAAGAGCAAATGCGAAATGCCCTAAAAAGAAAGAAGTCAATATTTCTAAATGATCCATCTGGTTTTCTACATTATGTACTTTTATTCTTAGAGAAGCTGTGATCTCCATTAATTGATATTCTGCTATGTCATTGTCCGCATACTTCGTATGCAGAACAAAAACAGGAATAAATTATGACCTTTAACAGTAAAGTAGCACAGACCTAACATAAAGTCCATCTTTTCCCATCAACAGGAAGGACTGATGTATTTGTATTAGTATTCATATTATTCGTTTCAGGAACATTGTTGAGGATGAAGGGCTTACAGGATGGCTAGAGTGACCCTACAAATGTTTGATGTGCTACAGTAGGAAGCAGAAATTTCCTTTGGTTTTCTTAGATGGAAACTTAAACTCTTTGTTCCCTAGTTCTCTGATTTCTGGACTATTTTCTTCAAAAGAAATTTCAGCTTTTTGTGTTATTTTTAAAACAGGAAGAAACAGTTTTTTCTTTGTTTTTCAGTTTGTCACTGAAGGCAAGCTTGAAATAACTTCTTAACATGAGTACAAAAACACTAGCATGTGTTTTCCTATCACTGTGAATAGCTAAATATCTCACGGGAAGCTCTGTTCCAGCATGACTTGCTGCCATCCACACCTGAGCCGCCAGCAGCATTATTCTTCACCAGAAGGTGGTCAGGCACTGAAACAGGCTCCCCAGGGCAGCGGTCACAGCACCGAGCCTGCCTGAGTTCAAGAAATATTTGGACAGTGCTCCCTGAAATATATTTGGATTTTGGTTTGTCCTGTGCTGAGCCAGGAGTTGGACTTGATGATCCTTCTCTTCTGCCTTGGGCTATTAAGTGATTGTGGAAATTGATATTGCTCAGACAGTCTTCTGTATGGAAACTTCCTCATGGAAAAGATGTACAAAGCCAACTATTTATAATGTGCTTGTAAAGGAGATACTCAGATAAAATCTTTGGTATTTTTGCAAGGTCACAGATGTTAGTAGCTTCTTGTTTACAGGGGCCAGATGCAAGTCAACCAATGCATGAGAATCAAAGAGTGGTGCTCTGATATTACTTACATTTGCATGGATCTGGCTCTACCTTGGAAATGGAGCTGGATTTTATGTTCTTTCTACTGTTCCTCTAGAAGATTTAATTCCTGACAGTGAGACCATGAAGCTTACTTAAAGGGGTTTAAAATAAATAAATAAATAATCCCATATACTGAACATTGTTGAAAATGAAGCCAGAAGGCATTATCCTTGACACTGCTTACTGGAGGGCACAGGTCTTCCTTGAGATTCTAGTCACTGCCCATCTCTTCACCAAATTCCCAAAAAGATACGATAGTATTGTAGAATGACTGCAAAAGACAAAAAATGGCAGTACCTTGGCATCTGCTAGGTGGATGGCATATGTGTGAATTTCAAAAAGATTAAATAGTAAGCAGAAGCATTAGTGTGTTCAGAATTATTCTTCCCTTGCAGTAATGTAACTATTTGGGTTGACTTTAATATGGTGTCCTGAATTTTGACCACCTTGCTTTCCTCCTCCTATTCTTCTTCGGAAACTCTCTAATGAACACAGTAAAAGCTACCCTGAGTTGTGCTTTTATCTTCAGAGTCATCTGGTTTCTTGAATCCGTATGTATTTATCTTGAGTAACTACTCAAGACAGTCACTGGAGATTATGAAATTACTAATGGAAGAATCAAGGCTTCTGAACAACTTGCTGCTACTCTTTTTTCTTTTTAATCATCCACCTCTCCTCTTCAGTTTTTTGTTTTTTTCCCCCATAACCGTTTATGTGAAAGTTTTAAAGGTTATGGATGATCCCTTCTCTACTTACCCACTAATCATTGAGTAAGAGTTTGGTCAGATCCTGCTCAGTAAGTCAAAATCTGAAAACTAATTACAACTTTTCATCTGATGGTTATGAATACTTAACTCTGTCAGCTCAGATTTGAGTGCTTTGTTTTGAAGCTTGCAAGTCAAGAATATTTATTTAAGTGTTTTCAAAGGGAGTCTGCTGGTTTTAAAAATGTAGTGACAGATAATCATTACATATGCATTTCAATGGTACAGTGCTATCCTTTCTTGCATATCTGTATAGCCAGTGTAGGTTTACAGTGCATGGATATGAGATATCAGGTCTTTTGATAACCTGGGAGGTACTGTTTTGTCTTGTTAGATCCAAAGGTAATATTGACTTCCAATTACACTCAACCACTGTAATGTTAAATGAACGACAGGGGGGAGGGAACAAGGACATGACTGTTGAGAGGGATGCTGTAAACCTTGGATGAAGATTTGGGTTTGTGAAAACTCATCCAAGCAAGCACATCTTTTATCTCTCTGTCACATTCCGCTTATGTATTGTGGCAATGTCTGTTTCCCTAGGCTACCTTGTTATCTGGAAGTAAACTCTGAATTACTACCAGTGTAAACTTTACTCTCACCCACTAGAAAACTACAGGTCTTCTGACATCAGAGGTGCCATAAAATATATCCACTTGAAAGGATGGTACATAGTTAATTTATTGACACACATTCTTGATCTAACTGCTGGAGAATGCTGATTCGCCAGACATACAGCTTTTGTGAGGGACTTTCAAATAGCTTTTTAGCTGATTTAAAGTGTGCCTTTGACTAAGAAATCCCTGTTGGCCCTGAAATAAATAAGGTGACCAAACTGGTCACCAGCTATGGCTGTGTAACATCAGTAATTTGCCTTCTAAACTATGTAAGCAGTGATGCGGGCAGAGAAACCTACTAAATTCATGCTCTCACACAGCAGAACTTAAAGAAAGCTGGATGTTGACATGCTGCAACTGAACAGGTAGAGCAGATTGGATAGACAAAGCAGGTACGTTACAAGAAGTGTTTCAGATATGGAAACGTGAGATACAACCTTTGTTTTTTTAGGAGACATTTTAGTACAGATAAGATACTGAGTTTCAAAGAACTCCTGTACTTAGAAATCAGTGGTGAAAGAGAAAACTAGTTTGGCTACTCAAGCATACTGAGAAAGCCAGACTGGGGGGGAACGCATGTTTGATTAGCCTGAGAGTGGCATGACTACTAGTTGTGTGACTGTAAAACCTCAGTGAAATTTCATGCAAATTCCCTTTAAACACTGTCCTTAAAACTTTTAAGAAATTACCTTCATACTTGATTTATAATAATTATGTTTTGCAAAAGAAAATACATTAAAAATTTTTAATACATCTTGAGAAGATATTTCTCCCATAGCAATTTCCTCAGGAGCAAGAATTGAACCCTTCAGGCCTAGGAAAAAAAAAAGAAACAGTACTGCCTAAAGTTACAATTAAATCATTTTATCTACCCACCTGTATGTCCACATTAGCTACCTGGCTCAAATGCTTTAATAATTTTACCATAAAATGTGATTTATTTATATATTATTAAGCAAACCATTTACAGTTTTAGAGGTTAGAACAAATGCAGTACTAAATTTCTGGAACTGACAAACCTCAGAAGTATCATTTGTGCAAGACTGAGCACATTTAATAGTGTTCTCATAGCACTTCTAATTGGTTCTCCTATGCATACGTGTATGAAGATGAGAATATAATTAAAAGAGGATCAGAATTGTAAAGGGAAACTGGAAAGCCCTCATGTAATCTACTTCTGACTTTCTTGAACAAATGCTGATTTTGGATTTAAGGGTTGACTTTGAGCCACTCACCTTTAGGTCTTCAGCAAAATGTGGCATTTGTCCCAGAAGTCAAAGAAAATCCCTTTTGGATTTTCAGTTTCTGAGTACGTCCAGGTGAGGCACTAATGAAAGTGTCAGAAGAAACCCCTTCAGTGCAGGGCAGATACGTGGCCTTACCTGAAGCCAAGGACGCGTAGCATTCTTGCTGCAGGACTTCATTCAGAAGGTTAGCCAGCACTTCATAGCTGAGGACTGTCATAGTGTATGAGAAATGACTGTGTGAAGAAGCAAAAAATAAAAAATCAGGAAAATGGCTGATTTTTCTTGGGCTTGGAAATGAAGAGGACCTTTTGAGCAGAAGTAATCATTCCATGTACTAAGTTTTGCACAATAGAAATGGTCTTTTCAATTTATGTAATAGTCACTCAACGCTATCAGAGGTGTAGGATACCTGTAGGATAACGCACCCAAAATGGAATTCCAAATGGTGCATCTGATACAAATATGCATTAAGCAATAAATATTAATACAGGTGTGACCCACTTTCCTGTCATTAAATGGTGATCTCTGCACAAAATGAAAGAAGGACAAGAACTATGAAATTTCTTGATCAACTTCTTTTTGTGCTGTTAATAATTATGTATGTATGCTGCATAATGGTAATATTCTTATTCATAAAATGGAAATGGTTAAGCACAGTGTTGAATATGGACAGTACTTCAAAGGATATTTAAAATAATAACTTTCATATGTACCTGGCTGGCCAACTAACCAGTCATGTGCATCTGTTGCAAGCAAGAGGTTGTTTTTCTCTTGCTTTTCAAAGAGGAGGAAAGATGAGGTCTGACCCACTGCAGCCAGCAAAAACAATTAACAGATAAGTGCAGGACATATTAAAAAGAATTAATTAAACTTAGATTAAAAGCACTGTATACTAAGGGGTCTCTGAATTCAAATATATAGTTTTGTGTACTTAAAGAAGGTTTTTTGTTTGTTTTGTTTTTGTACTTAACAAAAGGAGTCATAAAAAGCTTCTATATTTGCTGTTGTGTTCTGAAGGCTGAACATCTCCCACTGGTAGTGCTGGGGGAAGGAACTCATGAGGAAAAGGGAGAGGATCAGGGAAATAAGTGAAATGCAGGTACAAGATGATAGCTTCCTGTTGACCTAACTGACTATTTCTTATACCTTTCCTATAAAAGTACTGTTTGCTGGAGCAGAGCTTCCTAGAGCAGCATCTCAGCTGGCTGATGTAACCACATTGCAGCAGAGAAGTAGCAATCACAGAATGGTTTGGGTTGGAAGGGACCTTTAAGATCATTTAGTTCCAACTTGCCTTGTGTAGGCACGGACATCTCCCTCCAGACCAGGTTGCTCAAAGCCTCATCCAGCCTGGCCTTGTGCCAGGATGTTGTCATGAAATTTCTAATGATGCACAAAACCTAACACCTGAAAATTATTTGAATGTGTAAATTACTGGTTTGACTAAAGGGGAAATTAGGGAATAGAGAAGGAGACATTTTTTCAAAGTTACTTAAGATGATAATTAATGAAGGGAAACTGTAGTTAGGCTAGTTAGGCTTGAGTGATTTTTAAAAATAATTTTCAGTTTACCGGATTTATCCCACAAAAAATGGGTTGTTGAAATATACTGGGCCACAGCCTGTTCTGGCTTCCAGGCGTGCTGTAGCTGCAGCACTGCAGTCAACGTGAAGGCTGGGAGCATCCGTGCCTTGCACATCGGTGCCAACAGCCGGCCAGAGCTGGGATCTCTTACCTCTTGATCTTTTCTTAATCCTCCAAGCGTATGCTTAGAAGCAACAGCTTTCCCTGCCAAAACATAACTATTGATATTTTCCAAGCCCAATTTTCCAGCTGCAATAGTTCTGGTACAGTTAAGCTGTATGTTCGACAGCATATGACTTTATCATCTGGGAAGGAACGTTACGTTTGGAATCCAGTGGGAACAATGTATAATTCAATTGAGAGTTTGTTGTTCAAGCTGAGCAAATCAAGTTACTATAAATTAAAAAGAGAGACTTTGGTGATAAATTCCCTCAGCAGTCTTGAAGATTATTTTAATCTAATGTTATACTCTATCAAGTTTACAAGCAACAGTTATATGGCAACCTCTAGTCAGAGATGCAGTCTATACTTAAAAATCCCTTTAATAGTTACAGGTAATTTTGGTTTCCTAGAGCATTTCATTTGTATTGTTTATTTTTTAGGCCTGCCGTCAATTAAACAAATCTTAGGGGATTTTCTGAGAACTTTCCTAGAGCACAGCCCCTCCGTGCACCCATGCTCTGTTTTTCTAAAACGTCACCAGTGCTGTAGTCCATGTGTGGGAAGGACATATGGCTGGGCAGAAGACAACATATGTCTTTACTATGCACTTACCATGTGGTTAGTTTGGACGGCATCTGTTGTTTGTTTAAACAGCTTTTTTTTTTTAATTTTTGGTAGGGGGAAGGGTGCAATCTGTTTAAAGGGGACCTGCGAAGAGAAGCAGGGGAAGGGGTTGTGTCTGCTGTCTTCTCTTTTTCCTTCTGTTTAAGGGAGAATTCCTTTGGCTTGTTTTTTTGCCTTAAAACATTATTTTTCATAGTTTTGTTGCAGACATTTTTGGATCACTGGAGTTGCTCAGGGAGTTTTGTCATCTTTACATGGAAGAGGAAGTAGGTATGGATTTCCAGTAGTGCATTTCTCCAAGCTCTCCCAGTGAGATGCATTTGTATTTCTGTTATTGTTAGAACACTCAGCAACCTCATGCACAATTAGAGGTCTGCAAAGCTGCTTGGTGTCGAGCATCTTGCTCAGTGTCTTCACTTGGCAGTGATGTGTCTCTGCAGCTCAGACTGCACACAGTATTCGGTGGAGCAGTTTGTTCTTCTCCCCCTGGGAGCTCAGCAGGTGTGAAGGAGTGGCACCAAGCTCATCCTGCCCAAGCTCAGTGCAGGTGCTGGGCTGAGCCAGCTGCCCTGAGCTCTCCAGAGCTGCAGCCTCTGCTGAGAGGGGACCCACCTGTGGCCACGAGTCCTGTCGGCCATCTTCAATCTCCCACTGAGACTTCCGCCTCTGAGCCCTGGCACACCCAGTAGCTTCTTCCAAGCCTTGAGTGGCTCTGGGGCCTCCTTCCCCTGGGCCATGTTTTAACGGTCATGAGCCAGCAACCCAAAGCAGCTATTAAAGAATTTACATAAAACTTCACACACGGAGTAGGCCAGAACTTGGCAGCAGCAGCAGTGTTTTTCTAAGCAAGTACAAATTTGGAGACAGGCTTTGGCAGGAAAGAATTCCCAACTTAGTTTATAGGCCTTTCAGACATGGGATCTATCAGATGTCTCAGATCAACTGGTGTGCCACTTGTCTTCCCCTCCAAGGAGAAGCAGAGTAGGCAGATGTGGATTTCTGTGGTGCTTAGTGCTTTAGGAATTCCTAAACTCAAAGGAAAAAGACGAGATAGAAGGGCAGAGGAGTGAAACCTGTTATCCAAGCACTGTAATCGCTCATGTGAATGCTCCCAGTATTTGAACTGGAATTCTCTGAGGGCATCTTGGTATTATGACAAGCAGTGCGTTCAGTTAAGGACTGAGTTTAAGTTGGAGAAAACCCACGAGTCTGAGTGCAGCAGACCCTGGAAAGTCTGGTCTGGAGGTTTGTTTCCGGGGCCCATGGCCCACAGTGGGGGAGCACACAGACTACCTAAAGGAAAACACATTCTACATATGTTTCACTGTAGTTCCCTTTTGTTGTTTAGCCACTGATTTTTTTCTTTATGCTAAAGCAGATTGGAAAATTTTCAATAAATTTTATGTTGCTGAGAGGATAAAAGTAGTCTAAAAAACCCCTGTTCATTTCCTTTTGCTTATGATTCTGGTGTCTTAAAAACCACTTTCATCTTTCTACCTTCACTTAAGAATAGAAATATACTTTTTAATGACAAAATTCCATAAAATTAATACAAATTAGCCTGTTTTGGGTGTGGGAAAGTTAAAAAAAAAAAAAAAAAAGGAGGTACCAGAACAGGTGTTTCCTTTTGACTTTTGTTCTACATTTTTTAGTAAGAGTTCTTTTTAAAGGCAAGCATTTTTTAAAATCAAAATATTTTGAATACTGTTGCTGTACAAAAATTGTCAGTCATTTTTCCTCAGAACAAAAATTGATCTAACTCTAAATGATACAACCAAGTGATCAACAGTGGGGCTAAGGAAGTTGATCATTGAGTGTGCCAGTAGAACCGTTTACAGAAATGAATCTGTAAGACAGAAAAGTTACAGGAATGTTAGAATTCAGAATCAGTTTGCAGGTTGGAAAAATGTCTACATTTTCCTCCCTTGGATAAAATATACTTTTAGCACACTTGAGCAAAATACTGTGTGAGCTATGGATTGGGACAGTCAGTTAATATTTATTGAGGAAGTATCTAAAGACTACAGCAGTTCACAAGCTGAAGGTGACTCGTGAATGTTATTATTGCTTAAGAGTATTTTGGGTAAGAAATGAATTGTTCTTTCTGTCATCGTGTATGTAGTCTTTACTGGAAAATGGTATTGCTGTGAAAAAAATGGGAAGAATCCAGAAGAAGGCAAGAAGGGTGATCTGAGACATTGCAAATATGGCTTAGGAGGAATGATTGAAAGCAATAGGGTTATTTAGAGAAAGCTAATAGAAGGCATAATATGCAAGTGTGAAAAAGCTTTGAAAAGAAGAAAGGAATAATGTGTCCTCTGCATCTGTGAGACACCAGAAGGAAAATAACGAACTTAACTTGTATCAAATGACTTCTGGCTTAATGTTAAAAAAAATAATCCAGTAGTTAAACTAAAAAATGCTAATGTACGGGGAGTTGCTGAAGCTTTGTTTTAGATGTCTTTAGGTAAACATCTAAAAGGAATAACAGGAGTATAACTGACTCTGCTCTGGGAGTAAAGCACCAAAAACCTTTCTGAAGTCCGTTCTGCCTTTAGTTACCACAGTTTGCTTCTGAGTGTGTCAGGTTCTGTGCATGGCTGCCTTATTCTTGTTTCTCTTCTGAGTATCTTTCTGTATCTTTTGAAGGTCAAGGTACCTGTTTTGGGCTCAGGATACCTCAGTTCTCCTGTCCCAGTAGGCAGAGGGAATTTATTTTGGTAAACCCCATTGTGAATTCAGTTTTCAGCAACTTTTCTCCCAGTGAAGACATCTGAATTCCACTTTTGGACCTACTGTGGAGTAACACAACTGCCAAACCTGCCTGAGTGCTGGTTTGTGTAACCGGTTATAAGACTGAGACACATTTGAACACTGGTTTGGCTGTATCAAAGGAAAAATGAAGACATGAAAATATATTAAACAGTGTTGAATAGTTGCTAGAGGTTGAGAGTCTGTAAGGAATGAATGCAAAATTTATTTTTGTCCAAAATTTAACTATTTTATCAGAATAATATTCAATTACTGATCTATGTAATATTCCATATATTTTAAGATTTTTTTTTTTACAGGAAGAATGCAGAAGTAATTTTAATTTTAATCATTTTATTTTTATGCACCCCTAAACGTATTTGTATACACGGAGAGCTCCAATTACAGTATAATTAGAGTAACCCAAGAGCCTTAAGATCAGGAGTTCAAATTTATATTTGTAAATATTCCACTAACATCTAAAACACTCTTCAAAGATGTTTACTGTCTCCATTTCCTGATTGATGGGGTTGTCATGCTTTTAAATACAATCACGCTAGTACTAACAGAGAGAGAGTTTCACCTATATACAAGGCCTTTATTACTTGAACGTTTAAATGATTGTTACTGTAAGATAATAAGAGCAAGAAGCTTAAATATATATATGGGGGGGAAGAAGGTAAAGTGTCTGCACATTTTGATCTACACAACATCTCAATTATTATTTTTAGTGTCACTAAACACTAATAGCAGCTCATATAAAAAGCAAAAGGACAACATGAGCAGTATGGCCAACAGTGTTTTTATTTATTTAACTTTTTTTTTCCAGGAAAGGTCTGGGGATTTGGGAGATGATGCTAGCTTTTGAATTCTTGAAAAAAGAAATCTTCATTTATTTTATAAAGTATATAACAACATCAATCCACCTAGAGCTGCCAAAGAAAATTCTGTTCTGTGTGATCAAGTTCCTTATTGGCTTGCAGTTCTGGAAGTGATATGCATGCAAGAAATTCATCTATCTGCTCACATATTACCAATAGCTTATGGCATGGTTTGGTCTCTGGATATTGTTTGTTCTACTCCTTTAGGAAAATGTCTGTTGGACTGGTTGTTATTTCTGGAAATAGCCCTTTTAGAGAAGCCTGGGAAATATCTGTTGATCCAAGACAAATGTGGAAACATGGGATTTTTGGCAAAAACTTATGAAAAGTAACATTTCTGAAATGATATGATTAAGAATCTTACAATCTTTATTCAAGTAAGCTATCATCAGCCTTAGCTGGGGTTCTCTAATGTCTACAAGGAAGGATTTCTACTTCTCTTTGTGTTCTCTTCCATGTTTCACTGGTGATTCTAGGAGTGTTTAATGATTAACTGATTTCTGAGAGCAGTTCAGCTTTATAATAAATCAGCCCATTAAGATTAGTATTTATCTCTCACTCTAGGAGAGTAGATTAGGTTGAGGGTTTGGGAACTGAAGGCCTTCAGAGATGGAAGTCCACTGGCATCCTGCTCCATCACAGTGACCACCCAGCTGGTACTGGGAGCTACTGGCAAGACCTGCTCTGCACTTCTGAGGCAATGGCTGCACTGGGGCAGGATTCTTCACATCTGGGTGCCCAGCGTGGCATGCCCAGCTGTAGCTCAGCGCAGAGTGACTAAGTCAACAATTTAAAGTAGAAGTTCTGAGTTCTAATGAATAAATACTATATTCAAGTGTATATTTAAGACATTCTGTTTGTAATTGTTGTAGAAAGTGAATGTCGTGTTGCTGTTGAAGTGCCTGGTAGCAGTGACAGCAGCCCCCTTTGGGGGCCAGAATGCTGCTGCAACTATGGCTGAGGCTCTCTTCAGCCTGAGATTTGCTCTCACTAGGAGATGTTGTGTCTCTGTTATTGTATTTTATTTTATTTTTGTCTGGGATTAAAGACATCGGTTCTGCAGGTCTGATCAGTTTTCCTGTTCTGAGCCATAAGTATAAAGAGAAACAGTTCACTTGTTCTCTTGTGAGACAGTAGTCCTCAGCAGCAAGTGCTCTTCTAGCAGCATTACATTAAACTGAAAACATGTCTAACAAACCATGTTTCAAAGATATGGTCAGAGCGATGGTTTCAACAGGACACGGGGATGCACTGCTCTAACATCGATGTTGTGCCAAGAAAAAAAGTGAGGGACTAAACATAAAATAGCACAGGCCACAGTTATTGCAGCATATAATCTAACTTGAAAATCCAAACAACTAGGACCCAGCGTGCAAAAAAGTTTAATGGGACTAGAGGGGATAGCAGCCTTGAAACAGCTCTGGTTTTGCTGAAACATGAGTCTACAATGGGGGCAGGGGGTAGCTGGTATACAACAGCACTAAATGGCTGTTTATTGCTTTATGGAATTCTCTGCAATTCCTGCTTCTCTCCATGTTTTTTTTTAAGCTAAGTGAGGAATTGTGCTGAAAGTCACGAGGTATTCCTTCTGTACCGCTTACTTGCTTGAGTAAGGAGGAGGATTCACTGTGTCTTCCAAGGGGCTGATAGGACTTCAGTCCCTTCCTTGTCCCCCTTCCAGCCTTCCAGTTCATTGTGGGACACATTTGGGGTGGATGGATGACCACATCCAGTAGGGTAGAAAAGGATTGAGTGTTTCAAATTCCTTTGCCTGGGAGTTGTGAAAGTTATCTACTGCTCTTCGTGTCTTTCTTTCTTGTTTCATAATTTTGTTCTTCCTTACAAAGGAGACTTTGATAAGAGGATATCACGTTCTCAGTTGAATCACTTGCCATGAAGCACTATATGAGTTTTCTTCAGTTCATTCTACCTCAAAATGGTGGCTTTTAAGAAATTGTTATCTTGATTCATTCTGGTTTTTGTTTTTTTTTTTTATCTCTCATGTGAAAATCTCTTACAGTGTTCCTAATACTTTGCATTTATATGACAGTTTTCATCTGAGGCTTTCAAACTGCAGAGTATTATAATTTTTTGAAAGTGAGAAAATTCTACCTGAGATACATGTTTTTAATTAGACTAAACAAACAGTAATAAAGTCACGGCCCTGATTCTGCAGGCTGATCCCACTGATTGAACCCAGCTCTCATATGAATTCTTTGTGAAATGGGCCTAACTTCAGATGTCTTTCTTCTGGAAATGAAGGAGCTCAGCTGCACCACATGATTAGCTTTTTAAGCAAATAACTTTTTGGCTATCAATGGAGGGAGCCCAGGAGGAATGACCTGCAGGTGTGGAGGAAAATTTAACTTCCCAGCCATGCAGTACTAATTCTTTGTTCTGCTGATACAGGATTAGAGCTCAATGGGAAAGAAAAAGATCAATGACATTTAAGGCTTTGTCTATATGGGGGTGGGATTTTTATGTTCTCAGCACCCATAAGTGGGAACAGATTTTCAATACTGCTCAACTCCCACTGGATGCTTAAGTATATACTAGGCATTAAAAGCAGCTCTGCACCAAATGTAGCGAACACCTGAAAATCCGTCCAATTGTTTAGATACTTAAGCTCTCTTTTCAGAAATATAACAATATTTAAAAGAAAAAATTATAAATTCCCCAAAATAGCACATAAAATGTGTAGTGTGAGTGATGCTTCTGTGAACCTAAGCTTGTTGCATTTGTTGGTGTTTACGTGATCACTGTTGTGGAAATTCCATTAGCAGAAGTCCCAAAGTAGTCCCCACCAGAGGTAAGCAAACTAGTCAGGAGACAATGTAAAGCGATTCAAACTGTTTCTCAAGACTATTGAAATTTAAACCACAAGCCTCTTTGAAGTTTAAAATGTTCTTCTATTGGCAAGACATATTATTACACTTTTGTCTTCTGATTTATGAATTTTGGATAGGCCTGAATAAACAGTTTTATCTCCCTCCCCTCCCCCCCTCCTTCCCCCCCTTTTTAATTCTAGAAATGGCAAAATAATTTGGTAAAGAAAGGCTGAAGGCAGTTGACTTGGTCAGAAGTAAAAACTGACTGCAACTGTCTTAGGAAAGGTTCACCTAAGTGCTTTTATTCGTCAACTATGCATATATCTATTATTTGAAGTAGTGAATTGAATGAATCATAATTCATAAGATGGTCAGCACTCTTAGGGCCCATTAATGTAACTCTTAGAGTAAAACCTAATTATCCAGGCAAACTTGAACCAGTTGACTATACTACAATGACTAGTCATCATGTCTTTGAACATCCTTTATTTCTGGAGCCAGCTCAGTGCTGTAGAGTTCTGCCAACCAGCAACATCTTTCTGAGTGCAGAAGAGGTGAGATTCCGCCAAGAGCACTACTGGCATGACATCTGGATTTGCTAGTGAGGCTGCTTTACAAATATGACTTATTTCACATGAGTGACAGAGGTCATAGTTCTTTGCTAACGTAGCTGAGACTCCATGGAGAAGCTTTTGCCAAACTGACATACAAGTACAGTGATCATGGTGAAAATATAGCCTGGTTGGATGCTGCAATTAGATTGACCGATTTCCACTACTTATATGATCATTTATGGGATGAAGGCCAGTTTATTTTGAGTTTTGTATTCAGCTGAAAAAGTCTGGTAGTTAAGATTCCACTTTGAGGGACTTGGAAGTAGTGGGGATTTTTGTTCTTTTGTCTTGTTTTGAAGATATAATGAGGACTTTGCACTGGAAGCCTGCAGCAATCCTGTTATGCTGTGATTAATGTCACTGTATAATTCTGACAAGCTGAAGCCCTCCCAGGGTGCTCATTCATCATGGATCTCTCTATAGCTCTTATTTATTTATTGAACAACATGTAAGCACAGTTCCCTTTTTTGTTTAATGTATCAGCATTTCAGTGTATATGGACTTCAAGGTTTCAGTTTTGTTGACAATAATGAGATCATCCAGACAATTATCGTTTGATTTTCACTTCACTAGTGAGGAAGATTAAAGAAAAGTTAAGGAGTTTTGTCTGTTTCCTGTTACCCATTTACTGAGGGGGAAGAAAAACTGTTTAAAATGTATAAATTATGAGACTTTAGATCATGCTCAAGCAGCGTGTGAGAAGACTTGCATACCGTCAGTTCATTGGAGTTTTGAATGGGTCAAGCTGGATTAACTAAACCATGATTTAGTTAAATCCCCTTAAGCAGCAGACATGAGTTAAGGTCCAAGGCATATCATATGTGCATACTACATAGGTGCATGTGTCCAGCTACTACATGTTCAAGTTCTTCACAGTGCAAAGATTAGTTGCTTGTGCAAGGATTCATGCCTAGCATTAGCACTTTTTTAAGGCATCCAGGCCTTAAAGGCATACAGGGTACTCACACAGAGTTCCTGAGCTGCCATGTTTCATTGGGAGAATAAAAATGGATGGAAAGTCAGTAAAACCATAAAATATAGTAGAGTAGTTGAATTGAAAGGAACCTACAAAGATTATGAAGTCCAACTGCCAGATCACTTCAGGACTAACCAAAAGCTAAGGCATATTATTGAGTATGAAAGTTCCAAAATCAGGGATGTGTGGTGTCATGTGCCAAACTGACAGTAAGGATACCAGTCACATTCTTTAATATGTCAGAAACTGTCCAGATGCTGCTGTGATAGGTGTTGTATGAGAGTCCAAAGATAAAGTGATTCTCGGTACAGAAGCAGTACTGCACAGTACAACACCTACAGGAGTATGTACTGCTCTGGACACTGAAAGATCACACAAAAAGATCAAGAGGTTGGAGGGAATTCAGAATAGATCCACAAACATTATTAAAGTGCACAGAAAGACGATGGCAAGAAAAGATTAAAAGAACTAGATGTGTATAGCTATACGATGATTAAGAAGGTGCATAAGCATCTAAGGCTAATTGAAGTGTATAAATGTAAAGGAAGGAACATAACTATCTGGGGGTGTTATGAGGGCTTGTAACTGGGAGTAGTTGGATGAAATTAATCAAACAAAAATTTAGGCTGGGAAGTTTCCAAACAGTGGACCATATGTTCCCTTCTGGCAAAAAAAAAACGTGTGAAGGGGAACAAAACACTCTAAAAGCCATGTGGCTTTTGAAGTGCAGCTGTTGTTCCACATGCTCTCCCCTGCTCTGTGAAAGTAAGGGCCAGAGCCAGGTTTCTGAAGTGCACATAATATCAACACAAGTGTTAGAAAAATCAGGAAATCTCTAGTTAAGCTTATCCACCTCTTGAAGACCCAGTTACAAGTTGGACCTTTACCTTTCAAACTGCCCTATTTTTATTTTCTGCATCTCCTTCCTCCACCAAACTTTGACTCCCACTAAGACAGCATGCTCAGAATTTATGGTTTTGCTTCCTTGAAGTTGATTGAGGCTTGAAAGTTTATAGTTAATGTGTGGAGAGCCTTTCAGCTGAGGTTATGTTCCAGTCTGTGGTATTGAAGGGTGGACAATGAAGGGAGTTGTACTGTGTTTGATACCAGTCCTGGTAAATAAGTCTAATAGCTGCTTTCCCTTTGACAGCTACTCTATGTGGCTGAAGTTACCACTTTGTATGGGGAACAGAGATCTTTATGGCTTCTGGTTAGGAGTAAGAAGTGCTATATAGAAAGAAAATTATTTTTATACTATGCTAAGATAAGTATTCAGTTAATAATTTCTGTGGGTTTTTTTGACTTTTCCTTGCCTTGTGTATAAATATATGGGTGACCTCAACATTTTTTTTTTCTTTTTTATTTCTGTTTACAATGTTATGAAAACCACAAGTAACTACTTTGGCAAACCTAAAAAGTCTTGCTTTTTGACAGTATCTTCTCAGTCCTACTGAGTCCAAGTGCCCTCCAAATTGCCCTGTGCTTCTTAACTTCCCCCTGCTTCACAGACCCCACAGCTGTACTCCAGATTGTCCAATGAAGAATTACTATGTCAGGTTTGGGGACTAAATACAATCATTTATGTATTTCAGCAAGACTGAAATTTGTTTGCTTAAACGCACGTCTCAACAATAATTATGGACTCATTGTGATTTCTTCTTAATAAAACTCCAGAGAACATAATATGTCACACAGTACAACATTTTGATTTTTCTGTTTGCAGTTTTCTAAGGGAAGCAGTTTGCCCAAGCCAGTTCTCTGATTTCCAGATTTAAAACAGACACGGCTCATTCAAAAGCAGGCGAAAGGAATTTGAAATCTTAAATCTATGTAAACTGTTTTGTTAGAGAGACAGTATTTATCCATTTGCCCTGTGTTTTGTGTCACCTTTTGTTAACAATAAGCTCTAAATCTTCAAGCAGATCTCTACATTTTCTAACACACATCTCATTTGCAGCATTGTTCATATTTTCACCATTTAGGAAGGAGCTTAGGCTATTCAAAGCAAAATCCTTTAAAAAAATAGAAGAATTTTCCATTTTCCACTATGATTATTTTAATAAATTATTATAAAATAATTATATTTAGATGAAATTTGCTGTTGATATGAAGAAATAAGTTTTACCAGTTTACAATAACAGTCAGCTTGGTCTACAACTGTTCAGGGTAGTCTTCATGCCTTTTTATTAGATTGTAAAACGTATGGAGCATCTAATCAGTATTGGTTATAAACTTTATAAAGAGGAGCGAGTTCTACTGTCAAACATTTAAGAGACCCTGAGCAGCTTTGCATTTTCTTGTGTTAATATATGCAAGTAAATATCATCATCTTAACCAAAACCTGGGAACAAATCTTTTTTTTCCCAATGTTCACTTTAGTATTCTCAAACACCAAACAATAAATGAAATAGACCTGCACCCAAACTGAATTAAAATTTCATCAGAAGCACAAAGGCAAGAGAATTCTGAATTAACAAAACCTTTGCCTCCTGCTGTGTATCGAGATGTTGCTGGAGTCCCCTAACCTTGATTAGTGCTGACACCAAAGGCTATGTGTTATTGTAGATCAACTCGTGCAATTACTGCTGACATCTTTAATCTTGCTTTTTAAGCAGAAAAAAATATAGCGGTGCCTGGAGTTTAGAAGCTGGAGCTGGAGAAATTCAGGCTTGAGGTGATGTGACCATTTTTAACAGGAAGGGTAAATTAACAATAGGGACAGTCTACCTAGGGACACTTTGGTTTCTCCTTCACTTGAAGTCTGTATTAAGACTGGGTATCTTTTTATAAGAGGTTCTGTCAATCTAACAGAAATAGTAATTTTGATGCAGAAATTAATGATTGCGGCTGTTTCACCAGTGTTACTCATAGGAGATCAAATACAGTGGTTGTAATGGTCTGTTTTGGTTGTAACATCTATTGATTCAGTGAGTGAATTATGTGTGCGGCTAAATAGCTGTAGAGAGAGCTATTTAGCCTTTATTTGATACGACATATGCTTATCTTCAGCATTTTATCTGTAAAGAAAAGCAGCGTCTATCTAGACTTAGTAGTATGACTGACGTATTGCTTCACTTATTTCAGGAAGTAGATTGGAAGACTGTGCTACCAAGCTACCTTGTGAAGCTTTCTCAAACAAACCATGAGCTCACAACTGAAATAATTTTAGATATCTTCGATTTTTTTAGACATTGTCAACATTTTCCAATTTCTTAAATTACCTTAAAATATGTTCATGTGATAATGCATTATTTTACTTCCCATTTATTCAGGGCAGCTTAATAGAGAAGTTCGGTTAATCTCCAGACAGAGAATTTCATAAAAAAAAGAAGAAAAACCAAACATGTATGCTGACTGTGTGGGATTTTTGTTTTGTTTTTTTCTCATTTTGCTTTCAGTAACAAATGCAGTTACTTAAGTCAATTTGTTTGTCAAAGCAGACTGGATCTTGGTGAATCACCTTAATAGGTTTCTGAGATGGCTTTTTAATTCATTGCAGCTCTTAAGCTATTGAAACCAGAAAATGAATGAATTATGTCTCTTAAAAACAATAACAACAAACTCACATCTAATGACTTCATGGAATGATTTCAAAGTAACATTGCCCCTGGTGGAAAAATGGGAGCTGCCTGCTTTCCAAATGGGCTGCACCTGTGCAACTCTCTGAGAGGTTAAAAACATATCAAAGAGTTTCATCTGTGCAGGGCCTTCTGGGATGTGCTAAATGGATTCAGAAGTTGGAGGAGGATCAGCAGTCCTGGCATCATGTTCTGTGTTACTGTTGGTCCTTGTTTCCTGTTAATTGTGATACTGCCAGGGAAAGACTTTTTTCCTATCTCATAAAATAAAATAAAGAAAGACTCAGCCTGCAGGCATGGGATCTGATGCCTTCGCTTGCTGCAGAGAGTCAGTCATCTGGTTTTAGTGCTTAACATCTAATAGCTGGCATATGGACAGAATGCAGTGTTTGTGTACTGCTCCTCTGGCTTCTCGTAATCAGCAATTGGGATCCATTATTTCAGCAGGTGTGCTAATATCTGTGAGCGTGGCTGCCTTGTTCTGCAGAACTGAAGATGTGTGGCTGTGGACTCTCACATAAAAATGTTAATAAAATTATTTTTGCACAGAACGTGTTACGTTCCTGTTGTACAAAATGGCCAGTGTCCTTAGGGAAGCATATGGATTAGACTCTATTTTATAGTGCTGTCGAACTAACAGAATAATGACAAAATGAGTTATTTAAAAAATAAATAAATAAGTACTGCATATATACATATTTGACTTCAGAAACACACTGTATGCAGAATGCAATTTTTTATGAGTTTGTATTTCTTAACATTGTTTTATATATGCTATATATATGGTTCAGTAACAAGCTGTTCTGGCTAAAGGATGGTGGCAGCAGCAGGAGGCTGGTAACATCCCTACCATGAACGTGCACATCTCTTTGGAGATATATTTGAATTTCAGAGTTGTTCACAGACAAGTACATCCAATAGCATGCTTACCACTATCTCCTCAAGCATCTCCTGTTGTTCTATAGAAAATCAGAATAAGTATGTATAAATATGTATATACATTATATATTATATAATTATATAAGTATAAATAATCTAATTTAATAAGAAAATCAGAATTAAAAGTGTTTATCTTTGTGCATCTGTTTCCATGTTGCAGAATTACATATCACATGATATACAGGAGGCTGAGCTAATAATGCCTGCAGACACTTTAATGTTTGTACTTACATTTATTTACCTTTCGAAAGTCCTATTTCTTGTTTCATTTTCACTTCATTTCAAGATGCACAGACATTCAACTGTCTAGTAACTGGAGAACTACAAGTATTTCATAGGGTGGTGTTGGCATATAGCACTCCTAGTTAGGTGCATGTTCTTGAGAGCATTTATGCCCTGGAACATTAGAACTATGTATGTGAATAAGTCTCTGGGCGATGTGGCTACATACTTCCAAGATTAATGAGACAGAGTAGATTTGACATACCAGAGAGGCACCACTTAGCCAACGCTCTGGCTGACTGGAGAAGTTTTGCTGCTGTGATGCTTGAATCTGTGCTATCTGAATTGTGATGGCTATAATGTGTGTCTCAGAAAGACAAATATTTAGACCTTCATATAGCTAAACGTGGAAAGTGCAACTGAAATCAAGGAAAATCGAACACTTCATTAGTTACAAATGATTATCTAGAGTTCAAAGCCAGCGTTTTCTGTATATAAATGAATACTTACTAGTTGTAGCAACAAAATATCAGTGCAGAAAACATAGTTATTGTCTTCATACGTTTCCCAGGATCAGTGCTGACACTGTGCTGGATGTTTGAATACATCCACAACCGCTGCCAGCTGCAGGCTGAGCGCCTCCTGAGTCACTGAGGTCTCCTGTGTTCGCTTCTGTTGCCTGACGGTAGGGGCTCTCAAACACAATCTGCAGGAAAAGGCATGGCAGGATTTTACAAATTGTGAGATTTTACTATTAGTTTTCATTTGCTCTATGTTTTTTTTTTTGTTGTTGTTGTTTTTGTTGTTGTTGTTTAAATTTAAAAAAGCACATCACCATTGACAAAATATCTCAGCCAAGGTACACAGCATAGGTGTTGTCTCCAACTCTTCTGTTTATCAAGGACTTTCTGGACAGCTTTCCTCATAGTTGTCCTGCTCCCCTTTCATACCTATGTTTTTCTAGCTAGTTTTCTTCTCTGCTTGTCTTCCCTTATAAAGCTTCAGTGTGTGACAGGAGACAGGACCAAGAATGTTTTGGCTTATGAGATGGAAGCATGGCCATATGGTGTGAGAATGGAAGAGCTGGAAGCTGTGAAAGATATGGTGAAAACTGTTTTTTTGTGAAAGACAATAATTTTCACCTGCAAGTGGAAACACTTAAACTGAAGGTTTTTTGTTTCAAATCTATAGAAGGGGGAAAAACAGAGGTAACCACATCATTTGTCAGTGGAAAAGAAATGATAGCACATTCAAAGTAGTATCTCTATATATACAAAGCAATGCATACCTAAACCTCACTTTAGGTATGCAACTGGACTTGAAATAGTGAAAGCTGCTTAAGCTTTTGCAGTCTTATTAGACCTCAGTTGGATATACACTGGCCATGCTCAGGAAGTATTTTCTGCTCTTCTTATGAGCTCTCCTCCCCTACAGGCTGTTACCTAGTTACTGAAAGGGAAAAAAAAACCCAAACCCTACAATTGTTTAGAAAGTATGAATTATAGGGCTTTATATTACATCCTGACAATCTGTGAGGAATCTGTGTGCCATTAGGAGTTCTGAATAAGCTGAACTAGTTTACTTGGCTTATCACCAACTCAAGCTCCCCCTCAGAGTTGATGGTCAAGGTGCTTCTTAGAATGTGTTGGAGGTGTTTGTCCAGTTCACACTCTGTGAAATTCTTTGCAGTGTGAAATTCCTTCTCAAAAATAATTTGTATGAAGGGTATGTATATAATCTTAGTCTCTTGTAAAAGTCAGTAGTTAGGTTTTTGGAGTAGGAAGGTGTTTCAATTAAAAAGTAGATGTTCATGCAGGCAGAAAGGTATTTTTCTTAAAAAAAAAAATTAAAAAAAATAAAAAGGTATGCTTACTAAAAAAGTCAGTCAAACCAACCAGAAATAAAGTAGAAAAATCTTTCCTGTTTTGAGTGCAAACCAGATTTTGATGTCTGCCTGGAAACAACTCTAGACAACACCTGGTTTTCATTTGCCAGCACCTGGCCAGTGAGCCTTTGAAAGCTGTTTCTACCTCTCTCTGTATTGCCCTGAAAATGTTTCACAGTATTCTGCATACAGACCTTTGTGCTAGCACAACACTGCTCTATATTTCTGCACACAACTGTCATGCTGTAGTACTCTGCCTATAGTACCTGACCTATAGTTCCTGAAGGTAAGACATTGCTACTAGAAGAGTTGGAGCTTTTAGGTCTCCAGGACAGTGTATTCCCAAACAATTGAGTTTGCATGGCCTGCGGTTTTCTCCCCCATTGGAACAAAACATTGTATGAAGGAGTTGGAGGGTGAGGTTGCAATATGTCTTCTGCAAAGATTTTTTTTCAGTTTCTTAATCTGCTGCATCTCAAAGACTCAGTTAACTACCAGCCCTTGGTCTAATCTGCAACATCAGGTACATAAGGAAAGCGTCAGCTATGATGGAGTAAACAAAGGGAATGAATTAGAAATCCCATTCCTGAACTTATTAGTTAGAATTATATTTTTTGATTTAAATATGTTGAAAAAATTGCCTTTATAAGGCAAGCTCATACAATGCAAACAAAATCTGCAAGATAAATTCATAATTTTTAGTACTTAGAAATGGCTAGTAAACCCCTTAATCTTTCTTCTTTGACTTTTCTCTTTGGTTGTGAGGATAGGAATTTTCAGGCTCCACCACAATGTCAGTCAAGATAGAGAAGAAGCTCTGTTGGAGAAATGCAGAGAAACAAGAGCTAGAGTAGCTATACAAAATACTGTTTTCCTTATTCTTAATAGTTCTTAACTAATTAATTAGTTCTTAACTAATCTTGTCATACTACAGTCACGTAATATCTAGTGGTAAATGGCTTGTGAAAAACAATGTGCATTGTGGTACTTCCTTTAGGTATTTATGAATAAATGTGGCTCATTTTACATTAAGACCTACCTAATTTTTTCCACTGTTCTTGACTTTTACATTAAGGCTGCCGTTAGACTTGCTGAGATATGTAAAGAATATTTGCACTATATTTGAACTCTGACTTGGGAGTTTAGAGACTAAATTAAGCTTTGTTCTTCTCACTTCTTACAGAGCTTAAACTACAGTATGTGATATTTTAAACATGGTCCTTGAGCCAAGTTGTTTCCTCCCCAGAACATGCGTTAGGCATCAGCTCTCGCCCGTCATCTGCTGGGATTGATAACGTGCCAAGTCTTGAAGTCTCGACTCAGTTCTTATTCTGACAAGACTCCCATGGAAATCAATGGAAGTTTTGCCTGATTAAATGCTTCTGGATTCCTCTCCAAAACATTTGGCTTATTTATATAAGGCACATTTGGAAAAATCCAACATTTCAGCCCTGTAAAGTAGGATTATCAAAATCTTAACTGATGGAGGACATTCTGAGGGCAAAATACCCAGGGGCCTGCTGCTGGCAGTGGAGCACTGCCTGTGTTTGGAAAGCAAACCAAAACAAACCCAAAGGCTGCAGGACAATGCATCATCTAAAAAGTGGCTTGTAAAACAGCAGTTAAACTTAGCTGGCAACATCTACATATGGACAGCATGACATGACAGTCCTTTGTTACGCTGTGAGGTGATCGACTGATGACTTGTGCTGTTCAGAGCCACTTTGAAACTAAATAAAAGGCTATGAGTGATTATATTAAAAATGTTTCTTTTTCCCTATTTGTGGAAATTAGGAAAACTAAATGTGCAATTTGTTCATGCAGTAAGATGTACTGTAGCTTATCAAGCATTCTGTTGCAAACAATTTTGGTGAATACCACTAAGACACTTCAGGATGAACATAATCACCAGATGTAAATAGAAATTAACTTTAATAATCGGCTTTTAATTGCATATAATCCAACTCTTAATTTATAAACACATTTAGGTTTTTGTGAAGCTTGGCATGCTATATGTCATGTAATACATATTGCTTTGAAAACAATATATGCTTTGCATGTTGAAAAAGAAGCTATTTGGAAAAAGCAATGTTTATACATTCTCCATGGTTCTGCTATGGAGTAGACCAAGGTCAGCTGTTTTGCAACAGGCACTTGCAACTTTCATTTCTTGGTGTAGGCAAGAAAAGTGAGACACAGATTTCAGACAGAGTGAGAAGCAACATCACAAAACCAAATTAAATGCTTTTTAGTTAATCTACCAAATCCATACTATGTTGCAGAGCATAAGAATTCTATAACAGTAATACAATGATCCCAGTCAGGCCTTGCAGGTCCTTAGGATGGTGCATGTCTAAGTTGCTTCTGCATTTGCTACCAGGTAGCAAATGGTAACATATCCCACTGTAGGATATACTTGTCACTCCCAGTGCACACAATGTATTTACTACAGCTCTAACTATGCAAACCAATCATGATTTTTTCCATTGCGTAGAAGGATGTGTCAAAGGAGTAGGGCCTTGGCTTTTGGAAAGAAAGCATATCGTATTTCTCTCCAAAGTCCTTCTCCAGCTGTCCAGGAACTGCACAGTGAAATTCTGGGATTATGTCTATACTGTGACATAAAGAGTTGTTAAAGTCTACTGAACCCTATGACTCATGCTTGCTTTCCCAAAGACTATTAGACCAGCTGCAATTTTGATTTAGAGCGCTCGCATATTCAGGAAGAGTTGGCTTGTGTTATCTCTTGACAGACTAATTCATGTCATGTATGATTTGCTGGTGTCTGGTCCATCCAGGCTTGATAGCTTGAGCCTATGCTAAAATACCAGGCATGCTTTGGTAACTATAAGCACTGCTTCCTGCTCCAGTGCCTGCTTTTTACTTTCTTTTGTGATCAAACAAAGCTTATGATCTTAGAACTGATTTATTATGGCTGTGTAACCTGGATGGACATTAATTTTTCCTGTCTCTCCCAAAAGTACAGAGTTTTGGCTGAGAGACTATTTACACGGTCATGAGGTTACAACATGAACTGGGGGGTGAAAATGCATTTTGCTGACTTTCTGGCCATATGCTGTGACAGAGTATACAAAGGCTAAGGGTAATAAAGCTACTGGGGGTGAAGGGAGAATTCTTTAGGATAGGAGCTGCTGAGTTCAAGACCCAACAGGGCTAGGCAAGAGCCCAGCTTGCCATCTGCCAAATGTTGTTCCCCTTCCCTACAAGAGCAAGCTGGAAGCTGGGAGAGGAACTGCCTCGCAGCTGTTTGGAACCAGACTGCACTGCAAGTTTTGAGTGCTTCTTGCTTTCATTCTTGTATCATCAATTAGCAAGGGAAAGATATGTGTCAGAAGGACATCTCAATAATGACAACTAAATCTAGGGAGTCATTTTCTGCTCAACTCTTCCCCAGACAGTAATTTTTCTGTACAAAGAAAGCAGTCCTGAGGTCTCTAAAAACATGGGTATAATTGCATCATGAAATAGGAACAAAATTAAATTATTTGAAGCAGAATAACATTTTAATGTTTTAATTGTATTTTTTATCTTATTTTTATTTTATGCCAGTTAATTCATCTTTGTGCTTTCCTATTTAATATCTCTGGAAATCCTCTTGTTTCCACAAGGCCTATGAATGCTCCTCACAGGCTAGCATTGCTCCTTGCTAATACAAAAAAAGTATAAAAGGGTTTTTGCTACTTCCATTCTCTGAATCTCTTGGAGTGAGTCTGTTTCATCTTCTCTGCCTTTCAGTTTCTGTGCTCTTTTGGCAGGAACTGTTGGCCTGATTCTGATCTTATTTGAAGTGTGTAAATCAGAATGAAGCCCTGTGCCTTTGAGTGAGATCCAGGAGCAAACACCCTAGCATGGTGTATGGCATCTTGTACTGCCAGGAATTCCATTCGGATTTGCCGCAAAAGGGAATTCTTAACCAGGTTCAGTTTCTACAAAGGGCAGTTTGCTACTACAAAGGGAGTCAAACAAACAGAATGACTCAATACTGAAACAAAAGTAGAGGTAGGGATCACAGAAGTGAGTTTTAAAGGCATATATTAGAAAGTCTATAAAAGATAAGAAATTAAAAAGTAGGGTAAGAATCAGTTCAGCACATAGACGTGATCAGTCAGCTTAGACTCATTTTTCTGGAGCATAGAATCAGAATTTACTAATTTGGTAATACTTGGTATTTTGATAGAAATCTGATGGTTTTTCTTACACTGGCTATAATGACTATGCTTAAACTGTCAGAAAGGGATGGAGGGATGGTGGCATCGGACAGAATGGAGAGCAGTCACGGTAGTTAAAATCAGTGCAAGTAAAAGCATAATTTGAAAAAGAGGAGACTTCTTTTTAAGATTCAATGTTCTAATCAGCAATGATTTGGGCAAGAATAGAAGAAAACATATAGCACTTTAAAGTGACTAGTAGTAACATCACAGTATTTAATTTTTAGTTTTAGACTAACAGATGTCTCTCTTGATAACAACTTTGCAATTTGCCTTTGATCTTTACAGCGGGCACAGTGTTGTCCTTTGGGGAAAAAATCTATATTTCCAAATTTCTTTCTTTGCATTTTTGCAGTCAATGCTCATGTGCATATATAGATTTACCAGCCAATCTATGATATATTTTGATTGCTAGATTGCTGGGTGAGCAGGTCTGTTTTGGAATGCCATCACACAGGAGATTACACCACTGGACGCCTAGTGGAGGAATTTCACTGGGATAGTTCTCATGGTATTACTAGAAACTCTCCAGTGATGGTAACTTTTGCTATCGCAAAACTTTCCCTGCACTGGAAAGTGTAGAAACATGCTCAAGATCTGTTGCCACAGAAGACTCATAAATCATGCATCTTAGTCTCACTTGCTTCCATTACAATTTTTAAGCAGTACTGCTAAACATGAGAGATCTTGATATGTTTTAGTTCAAGTGAATGAAGCACTTTTTCATAATTTATGATTCAACTACAACACTTACTACGATAGAATTTTGTAGAAACCAAAGTAGATTCAGGAAGGGATTAAATATATGGCTAATTATGCACTGCTGCTGGGTTGCACTCTCTAAGTTAAGTTCCTACACTTCTGCTTTTTGAAAGCAGAGATGGTGAAGATCCTTGTTCTTCCCTTATCAACTTACATTACTTAGAAATTTGCTGCTGAATCACTAGCACTAAAGCTTGATAAAGTGTCACAGACCTCTCTTAATCCTCATCAGGCTCTTGCCATAGGTGCACAGTGAAAGGTTGAGAAGCAGCAGTCATAGATTCTATCAAGGGAAATTCTAAACACATATTACAGTAAAGGTGGTTAAGCATAAGGCTACCAGATGTGCTGTGAAATCTCTGTCCTTGGAGATGTTCAGAACTTAACTGGACAAGGCCCCCAGCAACCTGATCTGAGTTTGAAGTCAGCCTTTCTTTGAGAAGTTTGAACTAGATGACCTCCAGAGTCCCTTCCAACCTAGAATACTAAATAATTCAGTGATGATCAAGTTGGAAGGAGGTTGGTAGAAAGTCCAAATCGCTGCTGTTGCTGGAAATTCCCCCTTTTCTGTCTCTTCAGTCTCTTTCACAAGTTTATTGAATTTCCTCTTCAAAACAGTTGTTAAGCTCAGTAGAAAAAAGAAACAACAATACCTAGGGAGCTTTCTAGCTTCAGCTTCTGTGTATTGTACTTTCCTTCTTCTGGTTTATATTCCACCTTTGTAATTTAAATAGCAGTTACATCTCTGTGTTCCTCTTCACATATGACTAGAGACCAGATGCCATCGGTCTCCAGTGTTGACCCAGACAGCTGGGGATTCCCTGACTGAGGAGATTTCTCTGTTCCCTCCTGTAACTTAAGAGCAATAACAGTTTATCACAGTGTGTCAATAGAGAGATTTCTGACTGAATATGTTTGCCAAAATTAGACTTTAGTAAGCCCATCAAAAAGAGATGAGGACCTTTCCCCTAGTTTGCTTGCTCTGTCTCTTCATAAATATTGAAATTAAATTTCTTTTCCATTCATTACGCCTTCTATTCCCAACTACCAAGATGAGGATTCTGTCCCGCCTGTTAATCCCCCGTCACAGCACTCATTCTTACCTCATCAAGCAGCTGCTTGAACTCTGCTCTGCTTCAGTGGTAGACGCCCTACTCCAGTCAAGGCTCTACAAAAGCGTAAACACTAAAACGTATTTCTCCATGGGGAAAAAGAAAAAAAACCATCAAGAAAACAGGAATTTGTTTCAGTCATAGTCTTAGTCTATCCTACTTAGATTGTTATACTAGGGTCATTCATATTTCATGTACTTTCAGTATTTCCCAATATGTTTTAAAAAATAATTTATACTCATTACATCCATAAGTGTTGTTCATCCCTGAAGTACTGTATTTTTAGAAAAAATTGTCATTATTCCAGGATGTGCAATGCAGACTTATCTCATTTAAATACAACCTTAATGCTAAACGATAGAAATTTATTTGTAGCATCATAAAGCTTTTAGTTCTTAAAGCTTTTGTTCTGAATGACTGTAGATCTTGTGATGTGCTTCCTTAAGTCATGAGAATGATGCTACCAGTCTTAACTTCCTACATCTGCCTGATCCTCCTCTTGCTGATTTTCTTTCAGATGAGCATATGGTGCTTTTTTCTAGTCTCTCTATTCCCAAATGAAGGGAAGTGACCCTATTAGCTTCCACTCTCCTTGCATCCCAGCCTTGACAGAACTCCACTGCTGTTGCATGCAGCACCTCTCTGTTACAGCAATTTGCCTTCACAAGACTTTGTTTCATAACCAAGTTTGGCTGCAAGAGAATAGACCATAGGTCTCTCTGTGGATATGGAGCCACTATTTTTGTTTTGATTTGTTGGTTTTTGTTTGTTCTGTTTCTTTCTTTTCTTTTCTTTTCCTTTCTTTTCTTTTCTTTTCCTTTCTTTTCTTTTCCTTTCTTTTCTTTTCTTTTCTTTTCTTTTCTTTTCTTTTCTTTTCTTTTCTTTTCTTTTCTTTTCTTTTCTTTTCTTTTCTTTTCTTTTCTTTTCTTTTCTTTTCTTTTCTTTTCTTTTCTTTTCTTTTCTTTTCTTTTCTTTTCTTTTCTTTTTGGTCAGTGTTCCACATATTTGGCCATGTCAACTATGTTTACTCAAGTAGGGAAAGAGAAGCTGGTCAGCAAATGACAGAGAGTTGATCAGTTGCTGAACAGCTATTTGTATTGTTCTCTAACTGGGTTATCAGTTCAGAGTTGAAACCTGATACTCTTGCATTAGAGGCACAAGAGCTTTTGATTTGAAATGTATGCTTTGCATATCTAATCATTTCTTTGTAATATTCATCTTGAGGTTTCAAGAGGGAGATTAAATTTTAGACTTATTTTGTGCATGGTTTTATGCTTGCTCTCCTCACTTGCTGTGTGATGGGCTTTTCCTATACCTCTGCAGTTCCAAGCTCTTCCACAACCCAAGGTATGGACTCTTGGTTTTGCTGCTCTCATCTCATTGGCACAGTGCACTAGCATTTCTGCCTTTGCCTCCTTCATGTGTAAAAATAGGAAACTCAGGGGTGGCTGCCAGAGAAAATTGGGAACACCAGAATGAGCAAATACTGCTCTAAAAATATCATCTTAAGGTTGTGTTCCCCGTGTTAAAGTTCATGTAAGTAGCTGTCTGTGTATACAGATCAGGAAATAATGCTTTTGTGTGCAGGGTGAAATAGCAGGGGAACCTTTTGGTTTGCTGAGCAGCTTTGTTTTGATCATAGCTGCTTCTTTGCATGCTTAATATTATCTTTGCAGTTCTAAGAACAGATAAGCTGTTCTGACCCTCAACAGAATCTTCAAATAGATCTTCTTAAGAGTCTATTATGCTGATTACTTTTTAATAGAAAATGCACTCACAGTTCTGCATTAATACTGTAATTATTTTCAACATACAAACACCCTCCAAACTCAGTAGAGCCTTCAAGATGAATAGAGCTATTTTCCCATTTTGTTATCTTTATATCATCAGATAAAAGCTGGCAATGAGTTTATCTGCTCTGACCATCCTCTCAACATGAATTATTACCCTCCCGCAGTGACAGGCTGCCATTGGCTGGATACACTGAAGAATCAGTAATTTAGAGTTTTTATGCTTTGTGATATCAAAGTTTTGCTGGATTGCTTTCAAGCTTGGTAAGTGTCCAGCAATAATAACTCGATGCTTCATGGTTTTATGAAATCTTCTATATGGTTAATACTTAGCTAAGCATGACTAACGTATAACCAAGCACTTGCTTAGTGACCTACTTGATGAATCAAGCCACTTATTAACTGCAGATCTAGTTCTGTATGAGAAGTATCTGCTATCTGATCACTAGCTAATATTTTCTATTTAGATGTATTTCTGGTAAATACCTGGATTTCAATCAATGTTTCTATTGTGATGCTGCTAGCTGTTTATTCCCGTACACGTTATATCTGAACCCAGTAGAGTATTCTTACCCCATTGCAATGTAGGCTCTTAACTGGCTTAGTTAACTTCAACAATCTCACCCACTGGCATTTGTATAGACCTTATTTCTGAATATGACTGTGATGCAGTCAGTTATTACCTCCTAACGCTGTTCTTCTGTATAGGAACTTGTTCCTTACCATGTACCTCCACAACTGGCTTTCCTTTTCTGTCCATCATGGCCTGAGTCAGACATTTGGGAAATCTTTAAAAGTAAGAAGGAAATGGGGATGACTTGTCTGGAAGCAAGATATAGGGAGGAGTTAGCACATGGGCCCCTTGGTATAGGCCCTATTTTTTGACTGTATGAATGCATGTCATACAGAAAAGAAAAAAGAGAAAAAAAAAGACAGAAAAGTATTCAAGTGTCCTAGGAGGTGTCCTAGAAGTGTTTGTTCTAGATTTGGGACTAGCGCATCAAAGACATTTCTACTCCACTGTTTGGAAAGTTGGAAATTCTGAATTGGTTTTCCCTCTCTTTTGTGATGGAGACCGTCATTCACTTTTGCTGCACATCTATCTTCGTTTAGCAATCACATTATAGTTCCAGCAAACATCTTCAAAAGAGTTTCCAGCTTTAATGCCTGTTTTTGCCTTTAGCTACATCTGTGCCATTTGGGAGGTACAGGAAATTTTGATAGTTCTGGCTCATTTCTCTTGTTCTTTCCATGGAATTTATGCTGTCCTTAACACCAGAGGTTTAACCAGTCTATTCTAAGTGTCCTATTCAGGTCCTATTTCCCAATTTCAATGGTGCAAGTAATAGACAGGGTTCTACTTTGACTCCAGCTTTTTTAAACAATTCATAGAACAATTATAGAAACACTGTCCACAAGACCATTTAGGATACTTAATATAAAATCATCTTACAAAACACACTCATAAAAATCAAATTTTTTCTTATAATAAATACAGTGTTGAGTACAGTTATGTCAAGCTATCGACTTTGATTCTCATTATCCTTTTTGTATGTGGAAGTGCTGTATTTCTTTTAACACTTTTTTTTTTCTTCCCCTCATTTTAGTGTTTAAGCTCTGGGGATGTGTTGTGTGTGTTAGTTTCTATTTTTGTGCTTTTACTTTTTACTTTTTCTTCCCCGGTCTTTGGTTTTATTTCTTCATAGACTCTGGTACTTCTGTGGTTTTACCTCTTTCAGTGAGAGAGTTTGTGAAATCATTGCAGCCCTCGTATATTCAAGGATGCTCACTCTGAAAGAATCACGATTATCATTATTAGCTTTTTTATGTCACGTACAAACACAGAGTAAAAATAATGTCACTACTGCATAATCTGAATTTATATACTATGGATTTTAGTCTTCACATTTTTGTTGTAACTTCAGGCGTAACATTAGCCACTCTCATAGGGTGAACCCCGTGTAGACCAGAGTTGTCTTCCATTCTTGTGTAATTTTGTGTGTACTGCCTCCTTCAAACTTTTTTATTGCATTTTGAATATCCTTGTTGGGAATTTTCACTTTTGTCTTGCCTTGACGTGTTCTGATTAATTGTGATAAGTATATCATATTCTCATCACTTTCTCTAACTTTAAATCAGGATCTCTTAAGAATCTTTTTGTTGGTTTAATGATCTTACCTTCATCAAAATCTGATCTCAAATCAAGAATTCTGAACACTCACCAAAATGACTATAACATCTCACGTTACTAAAAAAAAAAAAAATCACAGATTTTACTTTAATTTCTCCAACAAAACATTCTCTTCCTCAGAAGTTTTGTGGGTCAGTTTATTTCCCCTTGGTCTCTCACATGACCATGCACTATTAAGTATTACCTCACTGAAGAGGTTCATCTGCAGCATACCTGATGCTTTGGGATTTGTTTTTCACTCCCTTCTCTCATTCTACCTCTACTTCAAATATGAAATAGTCCTTGATCATTTAGAAAAACTCCTGATCGCTGTGGTTAGTAATACATCATCTAACCTAACAGGCAAAGTAGATGTTTGCCAAATTTCTAGCTTCAGCTAACTCAGCATTAAAGCACCAGCTTTAACGAGAATGTTTCAATTAAAAGGCCCTCTTAAAAGGCCCAGCAGTAGCTAGTGATAATACAGCTCCATGTGAACACTCTAGGCACCTACTGTGGTACACTTGCCCTCCATCACTGATATCTAAGTTCAGCCAGTAGAAACTTTGAACGTGGATAGACCAGAAAAGGAGCTTTGTGTGTGCACGTGTTCATTTGCATGTATCCATGTATGGAAGCAATGGGTGAATTCTAAAATTGCCAAATTGCTGGCCACTTCTCTTTTTCACCCAGCCTGTGAAGAAAACTCCTGGCAAACTCACAAATAAGCCTTCCATAGCTGTCAAAGCTCTATGTATCTATGATTATCCAGGGACTTGGCTTGTTCTTTTTAGGGGCATTTTTTTTCAATGTGATGAGGTTTAATGACTTCATTTAATGTTTCCATTGTTTCCATTTACACTTTTTTCATGCTGTCTGAATTGATTGCTTTTGCTAATTGCACCAAAAAAAAAAAAAAAAAAAAAAAAATTCTCAAATAACTCAGAATTTCCTCTTTCCCAAAATACAGATCAAGCTGTGCTGCCTCAGCTCACAGCAATCAGCTGGCATCACTTTCATCTCCAGCTGCCTTCTTATTTGGTGGGCTCTTGAAAGAGGAAGGGAAGGATTCAAGTACTACAGCCAAATCCACAGCCTTTTGGAAAGACTTTTGCTTGTCTTTTTCTCCTGATCTTGATCTGCAAGTCCAGATGCATTGGAGTGTGTATAAACTGGTTCATTGCCTGTTTATCCTGGAAGACCTTGCAAGTATTTGAATATGCCAAAAATACAAGTTTCCTCAAGTCCTTTGCCAGTTCAAGTGGGGTCTCTTCCTTCCCTCCTGACTCCTACCTCTTAGCTGTGCTGTGGCCAACTATGCCCTGTGTGGATTCATCCAAGCATATCAAGGGCTGGTCCTGGATTAGAATGATTCAGATATTGGAGGGGAAGAAAAACGTTGCCACAATCATTGATGCTAGAATGAACTAGTTGACTGCGTAAAAAAACCCTGCACCATCTTCTGTGCCATTCATTCGAGTTTGGCATTGAACTGAACAACTGCCAGAGCTTGTACTTCAGATTTGCAGGAATAGCAACTTGAAATTTCTGTGCTTACGCTTCAGATCTCATTGCTAACACCACTAATCCCTTTTTGACCTAAGGGGCTCACCAATTTTAGCTTGTTTCTGTTGGGAGGAGAATTTGCTATGGACTGAATCTCTGGGACAAATCTGTTTTGTTAAAAGAATATGCACAGGAGCCTGTTTGCCTGAGCACAGCTGGGATTAGCAACATGACTGAGAGACCACTGCCCTCTTCCAAGCCAGCCCTCCACTCTAAAACTCTTCACTCTTCTCAGATCATGTCACAAACATTTCTCTGTTCACTTTGGATTCGTTTGCTGCCTTAATTTGTTCTTTCACTGCTTCTTTCAGAGATTCAAGCATGTAACACAAAAAATCAACATAAAACCCTCTGTCATTGCATTTTTTAATTTAACCTCAGTTCAATTTCTGCCTGCAAGGATCAGCCTATTCCCAAGCTTTTACAGATATTCTCTGTTTTCACCTAAACAAAAGGAAAACTAGCGAAACTAGCTCACAGTCAGCAAAATGAATTGTTTGATACCAGCCAGAGTGTTTGATAATTCTCCACTGACACTGACTAGAGAAAACAGCTAACCAAAGGAGTCACGTTTCTCAGGATATATCCTGGAAGTTGATGTGCATCTGTAGAAACTTACCCATCTCGGAATTAACTGGAATATCGGTCTTATTGTGATGGACATTATGGGTGGTAGTAGAATGAATGCATTACTCCAGTTTGTCTACCCAAGAAAAGACTTCCTTTTGAAATGCATAGCTATGAACTGGAGTTGGGGTTACTTATTCTTGACTATATCTGTTCTGGATGTCTTTGAGTGTTTGGGGAAGAAGGTGGAAGAGGGTATTCTTAACAGAGGATGTTGTGTCAAAGATTAAATCTTGCTTTACAAATACAAAGTGAAGGAGGGCATTTGATTTTTAGCTGTAATGTATACCCTTTAAAAAAGAATGGAAAAGAAAGTGTCATGTCTTTACTCAGCCTACAAATTCCTAACAAACTTACAAGGTACTCATATCTGTCTTCAATAATAGCTTAAAATCATTCTGATGGTTTAATCCTATACAAAATAGCAGAATACACAGAAATAGCAGCATCAACAGCATATGGGAATATATTTGGAGGTATTTTTAACAGGTTATGCTGGGAAGGAAAGAATCTGTGGAGATACGATCAGGCAAGTTTCTGTAGCACAATACAACTGATATTTTAGTTATTATGATCACATTTCATTTGACTTGATGAACAGTGCTTGTCTCTCCCTCAGCCTAGGGCAGTTGCTTATTTCTGTGGTCTAATTCTGGGGCTGGTAGCTGTCGGGTAATGTCCTTGGGAGTGACAAAACAGACAGTCAAATATTACATTCTTCAGCCATTGTAACTGGGTTCATTCTGAACACTTTTACTTGAGAGCTGATAGGAATGCCAATGCCCTACTCATGACAATTGAGAAATATCAAGACTCTTAGAATTAATTAATCTGGGGGGAAAAAAAGCATGTGTTTAGTGAGTAAAAGAGTCAATTAAGAGCTTAATTGTAGAGACAATTGGGAAATATATTTTGGTTCCTCAAGCAAATCAGTGAAAGCTGACAAGAGAAAGAACTTTCAGACAATATTCCATCTTTTCCAGTTTTGCACAGAGAGTATTTTTTAAGTTAGTAATTTTTTACCAAAAATTAATTATAAACAAAACAAAAAAATTCGTAGAATCGTTTGGAAGTTTTTACCCATAGAAGAACAGTTTTGCCCTAAAAAAGGCTGAATAGCAGATTTCAGCAAGCCTTTTTCAGTACTTTACTTATGTACCCCTGAGCTAGGGTGGTCACATGTTGAGAATAAATGGCATTTCTGATGCAACCTCAGAGTTTCCAAGAATGTGAAGTTACTGATACAAAAGGAAAAATTCATCTTTTTGTTCCCAGGTATTTTGTTGCTACTGAAAAATCAAAGGGAGAAGTAGCACGCACATTACTTGGGAAGGAGAGAGTCAGTCAGACAGTTTAGGATTTTGAACAGGCTTAACGTGACATATGAAAGAGGTGCTACCTGAGAGGTGTTGTGAGCAAAGGAACAATTCTCATGGTGTCTATGATTATTCATTTTTCCCCAGAACTCTTAGTACCATTTGTCACTCAGCACTACTTCCCCGGGACACTTTGTGTGTATATGTAAAGCCAGTTCTATGTTGGACAGCAGCATGCTTCTTGCAATCATTCTATACTAAAGAATGCATCGAGGTGGTTGGAGAAGGCCCTTATTTAAAATTAAAACTTGTGGGGCATCTACTAAAGGCTTCTTCTGTCCAGATAAAGCCATGACACAGAACTTTAACCAAATGCTGCTTTGGAAGGACTTTGAGTGATGCTCCAAATCCTACCAGGGGTCACTGTTTTCCACCTTCTCAGTAAAGTGATTTGAATCTACATGGGTAAATATAAAACCACAAGGCAAGTTTGTTCAAGAACACAGTCCTGCCATCTAGAATTCATGTGACATCCAAACATCAGAAGTACCTGTCCCCCTGCTCCTCCTGAGAGATAATTCAGGCTTTATCGCTGTTTCATACCTTTCTGAAAACAACCATAAATACACGCATTTGGGTGACGATCATAAATATGTGAAATGAAAAAAAACAATGTATAAAGAGTTTATAGAAATGTAGGAGCAAGAGAAGGAATTTGTGCTGAAAGAGAAATCCCCAACTCTATCGATGTCTGACCATATAAAACTAGGAGAATGGCTGTCAGTGCTTCAGACTCCCTAACACGTCCATTCTCATATTAGATGATCTCTGTAGCCCTTTGTACCCACTGTGGCGACTTGCCAGAGAAACGGGCATACTTTAGCTGCTCCTCATTAAGACAAACATCTGAGGAAAATTTCTGAGAACTAGACTTTCAGCTGTATTTCTTCTACATTTTCATGTTTTTAGAAAGGAATTTTTATTGCCACCAAAGAATCTTCAGCACAAATATCTCCAGGCTTGAAAGCAAGAACATAAAGCATTGTTAACCGATAATTTGTAAAGTTTTGTGTGAATTTTAGAGCATGTTTTTTGTATAAAGAATGCGCACATCTGCCAACAGAATACGGGCTCGTGTCTGAACTGCCAACTGCAATAGACTGCGCATGTATCAGGAAGGGTTTGTCAACTGCTCCCTTCTTTTAATTTGCACGGTTAGTGCTGTGAGGTTTATGCAAGGCAGCTCTCAGGGGAGGGGACTGAAAGTTCTTTGAAGTCCTTTGTGGTGGCTGTCTAATCTGGAGAAGAGGATTACTTTCTTTCTGCCAGAAGCACATGACAGTTTGGTAATTAATGAGCATCATAAAGTTCTCTTTTTCTATTAGATACCCATTAGTAAACCTGGGATGGTTGTCATTTTGGACAAAACCATGCATATCCTCATTTTATCCCAACATCAAAGGGGATCTCCTACTGTCTGATGCTGAATGCTCTAATTGTGTTTGCATTCGGTGGAGTTGGTGCAGAATGCATCTGAAACAAGTCTTGGCATAAACTGTAGGTCCTGTGATTGGACACACAGCCTGAGCCTTCCCAGAGCTAACAGCTTAAATGAGTGGTGGGTTTCTCTATTATTTTAAACATACTGCTCTCTTCCTCTTCTGTCTGTCTGTTTATGCTATTTGTTTTCCTTTGAGAATACAAGAATTAACATACTTTCCACATCCATATCGTGTTGAAAAAAGGAAAGCACTGTGTTGGGCTATTTCCCTTTCCCCTTTTGATATAGTATTACAAAAAGTCTTTCTTTAGGTTTTAAGAGCATTTCAGGTATTAAAGCTCTCTTGGGTTGTCTTTTTCACATTATTCTGAAAGTACAGAATGGTTTCCTGCTCTTTATATTTGGCTCCTTTATACTGAAACAGTTGAAAAGTCCTAGTCTGTGGACTTTTTCTTTTTGAGAAAATGTCACCCTTTCTTCCAAAGGGTCCAGCTTCTGAATGCAGTGTAGTTTCTTCAACTGCATTTAATCTCCTTTAGAACTAAGAAGAATGGCTAAGCAGCCTGTTTTATATATTCTGAATTTAAGATTTTTTTTTTCTGAAGGTCATACGCTCATCCTAGACTTGAAATCTATGCCAAATACAGGGAAAGAACTCAGGGCTATGCAGGCTGCTTTTCTATAAGCGTAGTCAGACCAGAAAGCTCCACTGTAATGAAATGTGATGGCTTCAGAGGGACTGTACAATTGTAAAGCCAAAAGAGGAATAGACATACTTAAGATTCCTTTTTTTTTTTTTTTTTCCTCTCTTATATTTTATATTTTTATAGGATTATGTCTATATTATTTATAGTGTTGGATGGGGACAGAATTCTTTTTTGAGGTTAGTCTGGATGCTGTATATTGTGACTGTCAGCTCAGCATTAGCAAACAAATACTATTCACTTTTGCATCTCGTGTGGGGAAGAAGTACTGATATTCTAACAAAGTAACTGTAAACATATTTGGTATAAAAATACATAAAAAACAGCCAACTGTTTTTAGCTAGCCAAAATGTTTAGCATAATCAGAGGCACCCTGGAGTATTCAACGACATGGAAAGGAAAGTGGCAAAAATAAGACACTCTTCCTTTATAGTAAAACTGGAATAGAGAGATTGAATTGCATCTGAAATGGAAGCATACTTTCCTCACTGAAACCACTGAGAAGATGAACTTAGTGAGGTAAATAGAGAGACAAATGAATCAGAGAGAGTATTTCTTTCAGATGATATCTTAAACCTTTAAGGTGTGATACAATATGAATATAGTGCTTGTTGTTTCTAAGGCCTGGATTTTCAATCATCATTTTCTGAGTTATCTTTGCCCTTAGGAGATGAAAGGGATGAGTAATGTCACTGAAGACACAAAACCCACTTGTAAATATAATCCCTGCATTCTCTCATGTTTCAAACTGGAAGTGGCCAGAAAATTTATGGTGGAACAGCTTTTCATTGCCAAATGGCAATCCTTATAAATGTTTTGCTTTTGACAATTTTCTGTGTATTAAAAATATCGGAGCAAGACATTTGAGTAGACTTGAGACAGAACTTCTTTGTAGTTTTGAAATCAAACATTTTGACATGAAGTAGCTTTTTTTATTCCATTATATAAGAATTAAAAAGATAAATGTGCTTTGTAATAGAAAAAGCCTAAAAATCAGAACAAACAGTTTCGAATCAAAAGCAGCATTGAAAAAAAAAGAAAATTTCAAGATTTTTTTTTTCTCTTTCAGAATAATTAAAATTATTTGTGGAATTTCCTACAAAGCAGAAAATCTGCTTTCTGTACTGCTCTGATCCCCAACTATAAGCTTGACAGAGGCTTAAAGCGCCATAGTGGTTCTGAATTCTTACATCTACTTGTAATAATTACTTAAAATGAAAGCAAGGAATCCTATCTGGATACTTTTAATTGTTGATGGCTGGGCTGTTTTGTGGTCCTTTTAAATCAGTCTCTCCTGCCAGTTTGAACACAAAAGACCATTCCATTTTTATAAACAATATTTACATAATCTATCTCACTGGTTTGTGGTACAGAGAAAAAATTCTGGAGAATCATAGAGTATTGAATGATCACCTGGCAGTGAGGAAGAGCTGAGGCATATTCTTCTTCAGAGATTTATGCTGACTTGTAAAATTTTAAATCCAGTTTTATTAATGCTTTCCACTCTCAGTAGGAGATGCTCAAGATGTGAGGATACTACGAAACAAGGTTTTCTTTTAATATTGTATATATTATTGTACAACAATTCAGATGGAAAGAGAATGAACTGTACTTCATGGGGGCTTCTTGAAATTGGTATGCAGTCTTCAGACCAGCTCAGCAGCTTGGCTGAACTTGGTGCAGGAATTCTCCTCTTCCACGGTGATAATACAAAACGAACTTCTTCAGTCAGTGTCAGACTCTCGTGGTCCACTCGATTTGTTGTAGCTACTTTAAGAATGGCTGTACAGGATACTGGTCGCTAACAGTGACAGGAGAAGTATGTAAAAACAGGGCTAGCATATCATGATACTTTAACTGCATCATCTCTCAGTCTCTAATAAGTCGTTATTCAGCGTATCCTTGAGTTTGAGATGGCTTCTATGTATTTAGAAACTGTCTGTGGATTTCTCACATCAGTTTGCCCCGTCTTTCCCTGACCCTATGTCAGCAACGGAATTCCCATGTTTAGTTGCTTTGAAATATCACAGGAAAAGAGATAATATAGTTCTTCTTTCTTGTACTTTGTGTCCTAGAGAATAATTGAATGCTTGATCTACTCATTGGATGGTGCCATTCCTGTCTGTATAACCAGGCTGGTTAGAGTAATGTCAGACCCTAAGATGAGAGAATTTGGAAAAGCTTTTATTGATATTGTGTTTTTTATGTCATTGAAATTTTCCAAATTCCTGCTCCCCGCAGAAACAGAAAAAACACCTTAAAACATTCTTCAACAGCCATAAGTGCACACCTGGGATTGGCTTAACACATAACTTAAATGTTTACTGATTTCTGTATGATGACAAAGGTATGATCTCTCAGGCTTACGTGTGTTCACCTTGATCAGTGTGGTAGCAATTTTTTCACTCAGATCTCTTATATGCTCTGCAGCGCATAGCACATAGGAGCAATATTTTTCTGTAAACAAGGTTCTGTTCCCTCAAGATCAGAGAGGAAAGGAGCCTTGAGTCTTGTACTACATACAGGGAGTGGAAATCATCTCACCTCACCCAGCTTTGGCTGCCTACAGCATCTTCATTTCATCTAATCACCCATTCTCTCTGTATAAGTAAGGGAGGGGAATAGCCATTTCATCTGACCCATTTTAAATGCCTATACTGAGATAGCCAATTCATGTCCTAACAGGTACTTTTAGAAAGTGATTAATCGCTACTTTAAATACAGACATATGAAGTAGGCCACATGAACCATGTATTTCTCTCAGTTGACTGTAGAGGGAGATGAATTCTACCTCGTGTTTTCCTACCTAGGAAGTTATTTGGATTTTATAAAATCTAAAATAAATAAGTCCTTGGGCTATTACATGAAGATGGCATCAGCCTCAGTGGTGCAGTCCATAGTCCTTTAAATGCTTTGGAACACAGGAGGAGCCCTATAGAGAAAGATTCCCTTATGACACTGCAAGGAACTCCCACAAGCAATGGCAGTAGGTAGCACAGTGAGGAACTGCTGGCTGTGAGCTGAACGTGCCAGAGGTGCTCTGTATACCTGACCTTCTGCTGACAGAACAGAGACCAAAGTGAAGCCCTCTGCACTGCACTCTGCCTTTGCAGGATGCTGGCAAAAAAAAAAAAAAAAAAAAAAAAAAAAGCTGCCTTGTTTAGACATGGTCTGGCAGTAGTTCAAAACCACCATGGCAAAGTTACTGAATGCCAGGAGAAGAATTGGGGGCTTGTTAGTTTGATGCAAATCCCAGAATTCCTGTAGCTTCTGTCATGTATTTCAAAATACACAATGCAAAAGGACACAGAGTGTGGAGCAGATCAGCAAAGTGGATCTCCATGGGTTATCTTCACTTCATTCAGACTAACACAGCCTTTCTGAATGCAACAATTATGTCATTAACTCCATAAGAAAATGTTACAGTGGTACAGAGAAGAGGCCAAGCATGCTGCACACAGATTAGATCAATGTGCAGCGTGCTGGATAGATGCAAGGTCTTGTAACATTGGCAGCCAATGATAAGTGACAAATCAGAGAAATATGAAGTAAATAACTGAAGATCTCACTTGGTCTTCTCCTGTCTATCCATCTGCCAGGACTTCAGAATCCTCTCTTAGGAGTGAAGAAGATTTTTGTTCTGAGATCATTTCAGATAGTGTCTTATCTGTATGAGCCATGGGATGCATTTTGTAAGAAAAGTGAATTTTGAAAACAAAGTGGTTTACGCAGCAAAGTCCAGAGAGTATAGGCAAATAACAAGGGCTGTTTAGATCAAGCTGCTTTTGTGTGTGCTGTTTGCACCAGTGTGGTTGCAGCGCATCAGGGATTTGTTTTCTTTGTGAGGGATTCAACACACCCAGGGGGAGACACAGGGCTCAGTCTGCGTGTCTCATCACCTGGAACATGCACGCATGTGGTGCAGGACAGCCCTCTACCACCGCAGGTGCACATCTGGCATGAGGCTACAGCCAACTGCACAGCTGCTGCAGGCTGCACCCATGCTGAGCACTGAGCTGAAGCCCCGTTTTCTGTGCCCCTTGCATGAAGTTATAGAAAACCTGCAGTTAAAAACGCAGATCTTTCCTGTTTAAATCACATGTAATTCAGCACCAAGAATGTCTGTAGGCTGCGGGCAGCCAGAGTCTGCTCCACATCCAGTGTGGCAGAAGTGCTCGTACCTGAGCAGAGCGTGGCTGCTGTCCTCACCTCTGGCAGTCGCTGGGTGCGTGCTGCCTCACGTGGAAAATCAGCAGTAACCAAAGATGCAACACATAAGCAACTTAAAAATAGACCTGAAGGTTTGTTTTGCTGTATTTTAATGTTCAGAAGAAGGCTTTCTTTTGTATTTTAGGTTGACAAGTTACCAGGTTTGTGCAGTGACATGGTGCTCCAGGTGTGTTCTTCACAGCAAAGTTTTCCTTTCCAGTTCAATATGGTTGTGAGTGAGTTTGCCAAAACACTTTGGAATTGTAATCCACACAGAGTGTGGAAGACAGTTTTACTATTTTTTTTTATCTTTGTCACATATTTATTACCTTTAATACTTATTACACCGGTCTATTTATAAATACAGTTTTATATAGCAACAGAACTCAAGCAAACTTATGCTTATTTAAAAAAACAACAAGCAAAACAAACACAGAGGTGCTATACTGAAGCAATGCCCACCGAATCCAAGCTTTTCATGTTACATGAAAGAATTTTCCAAAAGCTATCATACTGAAAATCAGGGTTTGTTATCTGGCAAAATCCGTAGTTTCAAATCTGCTGGTTCCAGAGATGGAACCTAAATACAAAATATAGCTACAGATACTGGTTCTTACTTTCTCTTTTCAAAGTTCACAGCTGTGTCAATGTGTGATAAGGTTTATAAGACTTTACCAGGCCATGGCTGGAAACAACAGGGCTCTGATCAAGCAACCTTTTCCTCTGCTCCTCTGTAGCTGCGGCTCTGGTGCTCTCTGTCTGTAAGGTCTGACTGGTCCTGTTTTGTTCTTCTGTGGGTTATTTTTCTAGACCTCTTTCTTAGAAAATCAGCAGCAAGTAACAAAATGAAAAAAATGAAAGCAAACATCCAGCTTTTTGTAGCTTAAAAAATCCCTGAGAACATTCAGCAAGCAGCACTGGGGTGGGGGTGCTCAGCTGGCTTGCCTGACAGTAGCCATTTGCTCCAATACAAGATACGTTTCTTTTGTCCACGGGCAGAGTATCCTCTAGAATGGTTATGGAAAGTAAGAGGGAACTGTATGATTTAATGGTGACCCTCCGTGCCATGCTTTGAACAGATCTACGCTGTCTGTGTTGTCAGCTGTCAGGAGAGGGGCTCTCTTCAGTCATCAAAGCATTTAGCAGAGTTTACAGTCTGCTGTTTACATTACTGGCCAGTACTTTCCTGTCCTGAATACAGTTTAACTGTTCCACCACCCCTGCGATGAGTGTTCTTTTCATTTGGCAGTAGCCGCAGCCCTCACGAGAAAAGCCTTGGAACATTGTTTTTGGACACAAACATACACAAGTTATTAGAACACAAGATCAAAGGAGGTGTCCCACTGTCTTCCTTTCAATGCTCCCATTGTGCTTGTATGCTGAAGCCTGCTAGAGTTAGAACCAGGGAAGGGGGAGGAGGGGGGAAACCTTTGTACAAAGGTACTTGTCACTGAGAGAAGCCCATAAAAGATGATGTGAGAAAAGACACCAGGTGGAGTATAAACCACCCTTATTGTTAAGAAATGCAAATAAAAATCCTCTCCTATATTAAAACTTTCTCACTTGTCATTTCTTAGATGCTAAAGGAAAGGTTCTGATTATTAAAGTCGTGGCACTACTTTTCACATTGGTTCTTTTCTTTTTATGTGTAGCATACTGTACATGATGTCGGCTAAAGTTATTTTTCCACTTTCTCTGTATTTTGTTATAGTTGTTAGCAAATTTTATTTCATAGCAAAATACCCACTGGAAAAATCCTGCAGAAAAATCACACTTCAAAATAGCTCAAGGATTGCCTTTTTTTATGAAGGACACTCACAGGGTTTCAGATTTGTAAATAAACTGCAAGTCTGCTTCATTTGGGAAAGAACTGTGTTTTCCTTGGGGAAACTTGACAGAAAAAATCCTGGCAATTCCATTCAATCTTTGAATTCTTTCTGGTGGCTCTTCTAGTCAGATTCCAGGTAAAAGGCGTTTCTAGATCTAACACGCATTAAAATCTACTGAAAGATCTTTCAAATCGCTTGGAAAGCATTAGCAAGAGATCTCGTAGCATTGGAGTCTCACTTGTTATTAGATCTTATTCAGTGTTGAGGTTTTTCTTCCATCTTCCAACATTCTGATGAGCTGAAGTCTGGTTTATAGAATTGGTTGGGCAAAGTCATTTGAAAGAAAATTTGCAGGCGACAGTTAACAGTTCACAACAACAGAGCACTTCTAACAGAAAGATCTACTAGCTTCTAGCTCCGCCAACACTCAGGTCTTCAATGAAAGCAGTAGCTGATGGGGGCTTTCACAGTAATAGGCAGTGAGAACAAAGATGAAGCTGGCATGAGTCTACACCCCCACATCACTGTGTATTCTTCCATTTGAAGATTTGAGATTCAGTTTCCTGAATGCAATGCAAAGAAGTGGTACTACCTGCAAGGAGGATTTAGTGGAGGTGGTACAAAGGATATCTAGCTGTCTCCTGGTCATCACCTTAGGAAGCATCTTATTTATTAAACACGACAGCTCTCTCCACATGGTGGTTTTTCTCAGCATTGAAGAGAGGTGAAAGAGAAAAAACTTTGATGGTGAAAACTATATCCACAGTAGTATGGACATAGCTTTTTAACAGTGAAATTTCCCAGAGATTTCTACGTCCCACCATCGCAGGCTCTCAGAAGCACAAATATAATCTTAAAGAAGGCCTGGAAAAGCTTCCAATGGTACCTAGGCATGTACAGTGATATCTGGCATCCTTGCACAGAATCCCTCCATCCTTGGCAAGTGATGTAGTGAATGTGCTCATTTGTGATAGACATCTTTCTGCTGCATAGACACTGTTTGAACTTGCTGATCAGTCTTTCTTCCTCCCTAGGGTCAGGGCAGTTGCTGACATCCCGAAGAAAAAAAAAAAAACCACAAAGAAAACCTGTGAAGCAAGTAGGTTTGGAGTTGAAAAGATGCCACAGTGCACACTCATGCCAAAGCTTTGAAGCAATAAGCCAAGGCTGCAAAGTTGCTAAAGCTAGTAGGTGCTGACATGCCAGACGGCAAAAATGCCTGAGGCAAAAGTGCTGAAAAAAACTGCCAAGACCTTAGGTACCAAAGGCAAAGACCCAAAACCTGGAAGTGTCTTTTGACAGGCATACCATCTTGGGAATGAGCAATCAAAGCACTCATATGGTCACTCCCAAAATTTGAATGTTATTAAACGGATCCGTTGTACCTGCAGCTCCAGGATTGTGACCCTAAGTGCATTAGCAGCAGGAAGGCATCTGATGCAATCGCTGAAGAGGTGTCATTGCTGTGAGCCATTATTTGTTTATGGAGTAAAAAAAGAAACTAACCGGAAGGTGGCTGAAATGGTGGTTGAGTGGAGTTTGTGCCTCTTACGATTTTGAGAGCAGTGGAGATCAAAACTCTTTATCAATTGGATCCCCCAAATCTTCCAAACTTATATTTCAACTTGTCCCAGGCAATGGTGCTGAAAGCACAAAATTCAGTCCATTTTCTCCTTCACAACTAAGCAACCCTTTCTTATAACATTTCTGCAAAACACAGACAGTGATTACTTAACACCGAGGAGGAGCAGCACTGTTTGCACGTTATTGCCTCTGTGTGCACAATTTTTGGAGAATTACAAACCCATTTTTTCCACTTTAAGAAGCACAGGTAGTCTAGCAGGGCCTGCATGACACATGCAAGTGGAAGAGGACAACACACATCTGAGACTTAGGAAATCCAATGTCAGATTTCTCACAGCTTCAGCTGGATGGGAGCCTGGCTGGAGAGGGAAAAAAAGAAAGATGAAGTCGAAGAACTGGAAAGCACTATCCTACTCCTGACCCTGTTACTCAGACATCTGCTGTTTGTATTTGCCCTCCTCCCTAGAGGAAGCAGTGTCGTGGCAGAGGGGTGCATCACTGCTACCCCACCTCAGCACCAAACAGAGCCAGCTGAACACTGCCAGCAATGCCTGCGGCACATGGCTTGTGTGCTGGGCAGGACTCAGGCTTCTTGCTGGCCACGGGGATTTTCCAAGCTTACCAGTTAGGACTTCCTAACGAGGAGGTGAGTCCTGTCAGCTATTTAGGACTATTTTCCTGTGATAGGCTAGTGTGATAGTCCTATGTGTTCTCGGACTAAATTTACCAGTCCAAGGGCAGGTACATGATTAGTGTGTTGTGTAGTATTTCCATCCTAGCCTCTGAACAACTGCTTTAGGACACTTGTTTTCAGGTAGCCTTATACCATGCTTAGTTGTCTTCAGGCACATGTTGAATCTGAATCTTTTACATGCTAGCTTACTTTAATCATCATTAAAGTGGGTCAGCATTTGTTTTTGCCCTCTCTTCTGTAGCTAAGACACAAATCAAACTAGACTCTTTTTTTTTGGTCTAATATCACTGTGCAGACGGGAGCTCTAGATGAGTCCCCATTCTTTGTTGGGACATCGAAGCAACCTTCAAATAGTACAGAGTTCCTCTTAATCTAGCAAATGATAAAAGTCTTGCTATTGCAAGTTTTGTCATTAATTTCACTATGCCATTGAATATTGAAAATTAATTCCCAGAGTGGTCTTATTCACTTGTTTCTTGGTAAGATACATTTGTTTCCTATCAACCAGATTGTTTTATAACAAGATTCAAAAAGGTTTTCCATCCTCTGAAAAATTAGAGCGTAGTCAGCACTAATGAAAGGGCAATGAATAATACTCTACGTCATGGCTTTCAAACTTTAAAAATTCCATTGGGGTCACTGGGTTGAATTAGAGACCCTTTAATCATCCGTACAGTTTTATGAATGGTGTACTTTACTCTGATATTTTACTAGACGTCACTACTTAACACACTTCTGGCTCCATGGAAGGAAAAACAAAAGGCTTTGTGTGCCTCAAAGTCCCTGTAGTTTTGAGGATCATTATGATTCTATTGAGCCAAATCCTGAGGTCCCTTCTTAGTTGTTACACCATTCTAATGCCTCCTGAAATCAACCAGAATTTGTCTGATCAAAAACATACCCAGACTCTCAAGATTTGGCCCTTTAAGTGTAGCTAAAACTTTCCCACATAGAAGAAAGCTTCCCACATCTGTGATTCCTGCTCCACAAAGTGTGAGCGGTCCGCATCTCGTTGTTCCTGCGCCCGAGCATCACGACCACGAGCACACTGGATGCCCACACTGTTAGTGAAGTTTGGGATTTTTGGGTCAGGTTTGCTCTTGTTTTTGCAGGGTACATTATTGATCGTAATTCAGAAGGGCTTACTTTAAGATCTAGCCAAGGTTGCATGTATGAAAGCAATATGGAACAACAGTGACTGTGGTACAAACACACGTCCCTTGGTCTGTGCAGTGGTGACACAAGTGGCCCTCTCTACCCTCCGTGAACGTGAGGTCTCTTTCCCCAACATGCTGGGCTCAAACTCGTGACGTTTCTGAGGCCCAGTTGCATTTCCATGAGCTGGGTGGTGGGGGCACCATTTCACAAAAGAAATTAATAGGGCCATATTATCTGGGGGGCACATCCAGAGAGGTATCCTCTATTTCTTGTAAATAGTGAAGATAAATGATAGCCCAAATAAAATGTTTGCTGATGAAGTAAAGAAAAGGGCATTCAAGAGTATAGGCCGAGCTGAGGAGGAAATAAAACAAGTATTACAATTTCAAATGTCTTAATATCCATCAGAGAGTTCTGTACAAGTTTTCACTGTCTAGGTGAGGCTGATGCCCCAAGGAGTCTGCTTCATCTAAATCTCTTTCCCTCCTTCTCCTCCCCAAAATCTTCAAAGGAACAAATATGTCACTTTAAATACGCAACATAAAAAATGGGCCAAATAAATTATTAAAATACATGAAAAAGAAAGAGATTCAAAAGATGCACGCTATTAGTTATTTGACAGGCAATTGATGCTGTTGCAATGGCTGCATTTCACAACGCGACTGTTTTCTTTGCTAGACTGATAAATAGTTGAAATAATGTGAGAAATGACTTTGCAGTCATCCCGAGAACCATTTGGCATCGCGTAGCTCACGGCGTGGCTTTCCAATGGCTGTGTTGCACAGTTGCTTCATAGCAGACCTTCACCACATCCATGTGCTTTGGAATTCCTTCTAAAACTGTGCTCTGAGCCTGACGCTCCTCTCCCCATCCCAATCCCATGCAGAAGCGTTACTCCATATGCTTTGAATCTCTAGTTCAGATGAGCTCCCAAGACTAACTCCTTCCTGCCTGTGTTTGAAACGTATGGATTTGAAAGCACAGATGTGGCCTTGAAGTTTTGGACCAGGTCCATCTGGGTCAATCCCTACATAGCTTCACTAGTAGGTTCTTGAGTGAAACGCTCAGAAGCCTTCATTTCTTCTTGTTTTGAATCTACTACACACTCTCCTCGTTCCCTTTTATCTTTCCTAGTTCAACTAGAAGGCTCTCAAGGGAGATGTGATTTTCATAAAGAGAAAAATAATGACCAGCCAGAGGAAGGAAACTAATTTTTAATGACTGTGAGAATTCTCTTTATAAAACACCAAGTAGCCTTTTAGTTTACTCTATATGTAAAAAAATATACCGCTCGTAAGCCGGAACAGAGGGGGAAATGCTTTTTAAGTCTCATTTATTCGATTAAAAACAAGAAAAAAGCGAAGCCACGCAGTCTTTGTCTTCCCGCTGCAAACATTATGAGTCGCTCAGAAGCGGCTGCTGATCCGACCCCCAAAACTGCCTTTTGGCATGACGAGAGACTTCAGCCGGATCGCTTCCGCGAGCAAAGATGTCTGTGGAAAACAGTTCGCAGGACCAAGTCAATAAAGTAACTGCTTTTCCAGACGCGCTGGCTTTCTCCGTAGCCGAGCTCCCGCCAAGCGGGGACAGGAATCCCGCACCCGAGTCCCGGGGGTGCTGCCGGGCGCCGCGATCCCAGCACGAGGGCCGTGCCCGGCTCCCTCCGCCCGGCGCTCGGTAAGCGAGGGGACAACCCGACCCCGCGGCCGTGCCCGGGCGCTGCTGCCGGCGGGGAGCGGCCGGGGCTGCCCGCAACCGACGGGGGGCGGCGCTGCCGGCCGGGCCGGGCCCGCTGGCGGCGGGGCTCGGGGCGCAGCGCTGCGTGCCCGGGGGCTGCGCGGGGAGCGGGGCGGACCGACCCCGCCGCCTGTATGGCTGGCTGGAAGTGAAACGCGCCCGGCTGCTCCTTTCTCCCCCCCCCCCCTTTCCTCTTTTTTTTTTTTTTTTTTTTTTTTTTTGGGAGCCTCCAAAAGGCTCTCTCGTCCCTTTCATGTGCCGCCGCGGCCCAATGGGAAGGCGGAGGCTGCCTGCAAGTGGTCTAATCTCAATGAGGTGTCAATCATGTTCCCCGGTGGGTGAAGTAAGGTCTTTTGTAACCGCCTCTGTCTTTGGGAAAGAGAGGAGAGAGGAGGAAGGCTGGAGCTGAGAGGGGGACGCCGGACCGTGCTGCGGGAGGGAGCTGAGATTCGCTCTTGCTCGTGCTTTAGCGGGGAGAAGCGGAGCACATGGATTTCTAAACACGCTGGGATTTTATACGGCTACAAAAATAAGAACGACAACAGCACCTGACCCTACCGAAAGCAGTCAAATGAATCGTAATTGCAGATCAATGCAGAGAAATGGGGAAACTTCACTCGAAGCATGGTTAGTTCCTTTGACTTGCTACTTCCTCAGCCCTTTCCCCTTATTCGGGTTGTACTTGGTTTGTTGCTGTGATTTTATACCGGTGTCTAACGATCTTCCTTTATTATTTCCCTCACACACTTTCCTCTGGATCTGCCTAGCTGCCGTTTGTAAACCCAGAGAAAGTCCGGAAGGTAGGGATGGCTGCTTGCTGCTAGTAACTTCGACCGCCTCGCAATGCCCGTCCCCGCGGCTGTCCCCGGCCGCTGCCCTCTCCCCAACTTTCCGCCGCGCTCTGCCCGCCCGCTCCGGTTCCGCTCCCGCTGCGGGCTGCCCGGGGCCGGCCGGGCTGTGCGGGCGGCTCAGCGGCGGCATTGTCTCCTCTTTTCTAGGTGATAGTTTTGCGGTGAACGCCTCTCTGGCTCGCAAAGGGCTGGAGGACTGGATGGTGAAGCAGAAATACTCCGGGGGCAGCGGCAGCAGCAGCGGAGGCAGCAGCTCGGGACTCCAAGGCTGCCAGCACCGGGCTGCTTGCGGGCTCTCCAGCGGCAGGGTATGTCAGCTTCCTAGCTGCGCCCCCTCCTTTCTTCTTTCTGAAACAGGGGAAACCAAAAGCTCTTTCTCCATCTCTCTCTCTCTCCTTCCCGAGGGCCGGTTGTGCAAACGCAGGGGTTGCTTTGCCACAGTGCTGCTCCAGGGGCTGCCTCGTGGGTGGTTTCCATCTGTCCTTTGATGAAGTTGGGAGCTGCGGAGCAAACTTGGTGCTGGTACAAAAGCCGGGGAGTAGAGGGGGACCTGACTGCCAGTGTCTGGGCGGCACGGTTGGAACAAAACCCATCACAAGTGGGAATGAACAGAGAATCGCTGGAGGGAACCCAGCGCCCAGTGTGTGCAAGTTGGTGTACCCCGACTGGCGCACAAGTTTGTCGCGTTTTGGCAGAGCAGTTCAGGAAAGGAGAAGTTCCCTACGAGTTTATGGTTATTTACTTGCTCTGTGTTGTTGGTGTGGGGCACACGTCACTTGTCCTGGCTGTTACCACACGCTGGTCGTTTTCCATCCTTTCTCTTTCCTCCAGTTCTCTCATGTAAAGCTGCGCTGGAGGAAATGTTTAAGCTATTTGTTCATCTTTTTGTTTGTTGCTTTTTCCTCCCCCTCCTAAATGTTGTCCCTTTAAACAAAAAGGCGTGATGGAAGATGATCGGATGAACAAAGGCGGTTGTGCTCAGATATGGTCCTCATAGTGTTTCAAGGTATGATCCAGAGTTTATTGATGTTTACTGAAAGACTCCCATTGACTTCCACGAGATCTGGATCAAACACTGAAACATGCATCAATGGAAAAGTAACCTGAGAGATGGGGAGATTAGAATCTGTGCTTCTCAGCAAGGAATGTGGCTTTGAGAGCACAAGCAGAGCAGGGCCACCAGACCTCCAGCAGACTCACCGCATTGTTAGCCACTAGTTTTATTGTCAGAAGTCTGCATTTCTTCTTTCTTGGGGGAGGAGGGGAAGGGGGGCGGAAATAACTCATGAACTGGAGAAGAGATGAAGCGTACTTCATGTTAGGTGTGGTCTTGAATTGCATAGACACTGTGTAGAGTGGAAAAAGCTAATGACTCTTTAGATTTCTTCTGTATTGTATATAGAGGAGGTTGAATTGTTTGGGAATCACTGGAAGTGAGGTGAGGAGGGTAGGATATGATATATGTGCTTGTAAATGATGAACTTGATCGCTTTGCTTGGTGTTCACCTTGCAGGTGTCTTTGGTTGTAGTGACTTCCATAGTATTTTACTTGGAGGCAGTATGTCGCCATTAGTAATGGTACATACACGTATGATACAGCTGCAAAGAGTTAAAATGTGCTTTTAAGTTATCTTTCATTATCCTCATTTTTGAAAGACAGGTTTTCCAGATGCGTGTTCTTGCACTCACACACACATTTTTCTAGGAAAGAAAGTTTAACTCACCAAAGTAAACACGGTTTTAAAATATAAATGTCAAAATTGCTGACTTCAGCTTTGTGAAAGAGAATGCATTTCATGAGGGTAGTTTGCTTTCTGGAAGAAGAATATCTTTGATAATACTTTGTCATTTAGGAAACTTCAGTTCTGTGAAGTCTGCTCAGCTGGAATGACAGTAGAACAGAGTATGGTGAGGTATGCTCAGGATAGCTCAGCAATTAGCAGGCCATTAACTAAGAATTAGCCTGTACTTTTTACTACATTATAAAACTGCAAATAGGTTTAAAGATATTTAAAAGCTCTGTACCCATGAGGCTTTTTACTGTCTTCCTGATAAAGCTGTTTCAGGATGTTTGAAAATATTGGCAATTTATTGCCTAATATATTTGATGGTATCTGTATGCATATATGGCCTGCTAATTGATTTAGTTCATTTGTCATCCTATCAGAGCCACACTATGACAGCTTCACTGAAGTTCCTTTAAAATATGAACTTTCGGTAATATGGAAGGATGCATTTCTAATCCTACATTGGAAACAGATGTGCCATATGTACAGTCTTTGACAAGGATTATGGAGCTATTGACTCCATAAATGAGACTGCACAACTGTTTCTCTTCTAAGATGTCTTTGATCTCTTATATAATTATACCAAGATTCAAAGTGGATTGTTGCCTGACTTCTTGGTTCTTCGTTCACCTCTAGGTGTAGGAAGGCTATTAGTCACTTCTACTAATGGGATTGTGTGTTTCCCCCAGTAACGTAGTATAGTTGCGTTTGAATCAGCCAAGGGCTCTTCTGCTTACTGCTTCAGAACTCCTCTTAAAACGTCCATTTAGCTTGTGAGACTCTGTGGAATGGAACAGCTCCGTTGTCATGACTGGAAAACTTGGTTTCTCATTAAAACTTCTTTCCCCTGAAATAGGTCTTAGTTGCTGCTTCTGTGATTTATGGCAGGAAGAATTAGATCAAACTCTGATGAAAATATCTGCATCCAGAGAAACATTAACTTGAGTTTAAACAACAAACAAACAAAAGCAAGAAAACCAACAGTAGTCCTAGGAATAATTTTCCTTTTAGGAGTCCTTAATCAGACTCCTGTTGAAGGTTTCGTGTTTCACCTGTTTGGTGGAATCCAACCTACTTCAAAGAGCTGTTGGTGGAAACAATGCTGAGTTGCTTCTGTGTCTGAAACTGATGATTTGGATCATTTTGAGTAGAGCTTGAATATGGTAGTGAAATTTCAGTTATGTTAGCCCATATAGGCCAAAAATTCTGTGCTGGTTGGAGTTGAAAGGCTGGTTTCCTCAAGAACAGAGACACTGAATTGTTTCACTTAAAGTTGTCATCCAGAGGAGATGACACTGAAGTACAGGAATATCCATGTGGCCTTTTACAAGAGGAATGAATGACTAACATAGGAAAGCAATAAAATTTCATTTGTGTTCCTCTCTAGACTGATTTAATTTGCATGGAAGGCTCTCGTGAAATATTTGTGGAGGGTGAGTCTTTGTCAGTTTGGTCACAGAGGGTTTGACACAAGTAGGGGCTTCAGCATGCAGTACCTGTTACCTTCCTGAACTGAAGGTTTGAGTTCTCTTGGTTGGAGAAGACTTCCCTCTGATATATTTCTCCCCAGCACAAATTCAGTGGGATATGAGTAATCAGTGTCCAGCTATTGCAAACTGCATCTGTCATCTGAGATTGATCTCATAGTGGTAAATTGTTGGGTGAAGGCATGAATCAAGGGAGGGGGAGTGTATTTAGCACGCGCACTTCTGATGTGTAAACAACTTTCTGTTCTGGACTATGAGCTCTGATCTCATTAAGCCATTGCCACCCGCCCAGCAGGGGCTGCTCTGCTCTAAGTGTTTTAATTACTGAGGAGGCTGAGGGCTGGGCCGCACCCCTCTCCTTCTGCATCATGGAGAGTTAACGAGGAATTTTGTTGCATCCATGAAAAGAGTCATATTCTATTTTCAAAGCTAATTGAAACCACTGGGGTTGTAAATCTGTTAGAGCAAGTGAATACGCTTCTTTTGCTGCTTTATGAATGAGTTAACTTGTGCCTAGAGATTGAGAGGTTTCCTGACACTGTGGATTATCCTGTATAATTCTTAAGTTTAAATTTATTCAGCATGTTTATTTTTGCAAACCATTTTTGGAGATCAACATTGTTTGCAAATATACATGTATTTATTTATTTAACTGAGAAGTAGCTCTGTGCTAGAGGGGAAAATGTTAAATATGACATTGCTTAGTTCAATTTATTTTTATCTTCAAAGCCATATGAAATTTTTCAGTTTCTTGGTTGTGCATCTCATTGAGATCAGTATTTGGGACTGGAAAAAAAAAATCTCATTTTTAATTAAATTTCAAACTAGCTCTCAGTGAGCCAAGTAGGAAGTAATAATTTCAGGTGAAATAGGAAAGCCTTTGGCTTACCACTTCTGCTGTAAAGGACTGTTTGGTGCTAGTGATCCTCATCTTCTAACTTAATTGACAGTAATTAGAGTTGAGTATCTGGTCTGGGATTGATGCATTGGGAAATGCTGAGGCACGTCACTGTTTCTCAGTTGGGGCATGTTCTCCATTTGTTCTATGCCTTTAACAGCCACTGACATTAATGGGCATTCCTTGCATGGCTAACAGGGGACTCGAGGCCTGTCTCAACTTCACTGTTCTTCTTGCGTGGTCCTTCATGAATTAAAAAGAAAGTCCTTCCTAATTCCCCACTGTTAAATAGTATATGTTTGTGTATGTAAAAATGCATAGCCTGATGAGAGGCACAGCTGGAAAGAGTATGCATCCAAAATGAAAATAATAAACAGAAACGAGACGTTTTAGTGGCCTGTATAAACTATGCCTTAAAGGCCACTGAAGCGGAAGAGTTAATTGTAGCACTGCTTTTGGGGTCATTTTATGGATAGAATGACATTTGAAGGACTCTCTTCTTGCTGATATGGTAATAAGATCAACTACAAATTTCCTAAGGTGCTATCCTGTGTGACTGCTTGAGGTGATCTTTTAAACTGAAACATTTTCAAGTACCTTAATGGCAGTATCGTATAAATAATTACTTGTATGGACTGAGAGGTGTAGAAGAAACAACAGACTCAGCCAGGATATGTATTTGTATGACTGAAAAAATATTTTGATAGATAAAATGTTTTGTGTATGGCATTTAAAATAAAATTGCCAAACTTGCTATTGGAAGTGAGAGAGGCAGAATCTTATTTAGTGCTATAATTTGGTGCCAACAAACCCAGATAATTTAATTAGTGGTGCACGTAGTCTATCTTGACAGCTCTGAAAGTATTAGTGCCATAGTGATGAGATTAGTGAATTGGCCAATATTATAGCAGAAAGCTGGATTCCAAGGGAATTATCCTTGAATGATACCAGTTGGTGCAATTAAAAGCCACAATTCAGTTGCCGTATGGAAAGTGTTAGACATCCTTACGTGGTTTCAGAGTTATGTGCCGGAGGTTAAATTGACATATGAAGAAAAGCATAAATTAAATATTTTGTGTTATGAAATTAAAAGTTGACTTTGCTTGAGCCATATGGAGGAAGTGCATGGAAGACAGTGTATTTCATCGGGGCTTGTTTTATAGATATTTTGGATTTAACATGGTGCATTTGTAATTGGAGATGTTGGTTGGGAAGCTGAATAACTCGTGAAGCTTCTGCAAACCATCTCATTAAAGCAGCTTTATCTAGTAGCTGGGTGAGGTCCTCACCTAAGGGATGCAAGATGGCTGTCTCTTGGCCTGCTGATGGTCCCTCCTGGTTTAATGGAACTTGAATCCCTCTGAATGGGAGGACCTTTGTTGGGGAGTAAATTCTCTGTAAATTAGGATAAAAAGTAACAATGATATATTATTTAATGACTTAAATGTAAATAATTTAATCCAGACTTTATAGTATAAGTTTACTTATAACGAGAATGGGAAATTTGTAGCACGATTGTTGACATATGGGAATGTTCTTTACAGCAGCATTCATTAACATAAGGTTTTTCAATAAGTTTTGTGAGTTCTGTAATAAAACCCAGGAGGAGCTCTGTGAGAGGATATTTGTAGGCACCCTTCAGAAGAACATCTTAGTTGACTTTTATGGCTCCTTTTGCGTTGGCTTAGGAACAGACAAAAGAGAAGTCTCTTGAGTATTGAAACTTTGTAAAAGTTAGCTTTTTCCGAAGTTGGGAAGATAATTGTTCAGTGATTGTATTTAAATCAAAATGGAACATTCTTTCCCCTGCTGCAGATGTTGGCCTTTATGGAAATCCTCCTGGATGAATTTTGCTTTGTGACTGTCGGTATCATAGCATAATTGCAAAGTAAATGCTAGATGTCAAAATGTGTACAAAACTTGGAGTACTTGTTGGTACCGAAGCCCTTTTCTAGTTTGTTAATGTACTGCTCTGAGGAGTCAGACGGGAGTTTTCAGACTATGTGATATCTATAAATATCGTCCATGGAAAATGAGGTATAGGTTTAGTTCAAAAATTAATGGGAAGAAATGGTCAAGCAGACTTTTCCCCGTGAATTTATTTAGTCATATCTGCCAACACTGGCAGCAGAACTAAGCTTGTATTTATTCCTGTAGAGTAACTACTGCTATGGGAGATTGAGCTGGACTGTACTCCATTCAAGAGTCATTAACCAGGTCCCAAATGCAAAATCTTCATTGTGTCTGATTTCTGAGCGAAGCATGTTTGTGTTGGAATATCTCATGACAGCTATCTTGCAGTGGTGGAACGCCAGGGGCATTAGGAGTGGTGAAAAGGCTGTGCTGGACTGGATATTATCACTACTGCATAACCGAAGTGGGGAAAGGGCTTGTATGTGTTCAGCTGCTGCTGTCCTCCATTCTCTTCCAGGTGTATGGCTGTATGTTGTATCTGCTGTTTGTAAACTTGTGATTTTATTGATGCCACGGTGATAGGGCAAATCTCTTATCCCGTAATTTGCTGAACAGAAATAACACTTCTGAATGTGTGAGACTTTTTCACGCTGGAAAGTCTTGTGTAGCTCTTTAAGCAGGAAAATCCCATCTTACAAACAGACTACAGTCACATAAGCCGATACCCATTGTTTAATAAGAATTGGTCCATTGGCTTTGCATGGGACTTGACATTCAAAGAGGCTTATATCTGCAGCTAAGTGTCCAGGCACGTTCCCTAATACCTGCCTGTGTGTTTCTTACATGACCTGATGGGCCTGTGAGAAATAATGAGAAATAATTCTGTCTTAGTCATATAGGATCAAAATGTTTGGGGAAGGGAATGATGCAGTGCTGGAGAGGTCCTGTAACAGCTGTGAAGCTGAGTTTCACTGATCTTGTTTGGATGGTGTGGCCTACTGTCTATTACAGCACGACAAACATCCCTATTGTTTTAGGCTATTAAAACTTCTGCTGGAGTAAATACTTCTGCTCCTGTGAAGACCACGTCAGGGAGGCTGACATGTTATATCTGTGTCCAAGAGCTCCTCAGTGGTCAGTAAGAGGCTAGTAGAAATGCATCTAAAGGATCCAATGTGACTACTGAGCAGGGCTAAGGAAACGCCTCCTCTTCCCTGATTCAGGGTTTTTGCTGTTTATAAGGTGTTGACAAGATTTGGCAAGGTTTTTGCCAAAAGTCCATGCAAAAGAATTGCTGCTTAAATCTGAAACTGTTGATTGACACAACTCCTCAAGGAAGCAGCTTTTCTGCTTTTTCTCTGAGCTCTGAAAGCTCGATGTTCTTTGATATCCCTTCTTGGTCTGAAAATTCGGTGGGACTCTGAAATTCATCCGTCTGAGGGTGAAAGGGTATCCTGCTTATATACCTTCAAGGTGTCATCTACCAGTCTTGAGTTTGGTTGTAATGGAATGTGGATTTAAATGCAGGCTGGGTGTTACTGGTGTCTGAGAATGTGAGACCTTCTCCTAAAATGAGGGAAGAGATCAGTAATGTTTTGAGCAAAAATTGTAGTAGAGAGCTTTTAATGTGCCTTGATTTTTCAGCCCTGTATCCTTGGGCTTCAGACTAACAAATGCTGGCAGTGTAACTTTAGCTCAGAGGTGGATTGGCATGTAGTCAGAACATTCTCTGCACTGTCCATCCAGAGAAATACTTTGTGTTTTGTGAGTAGGGTGGAATTTAATGCATTTGGGGGCATTACTGTGGCAGCTTTAAAAGGATTAAGTACGTTGAGGCTCCTATTAAAGTATAACATTGTGATTCAAGATCTGTGAAAGAAAATCATGCATGGGTGTTTGATCTTGGGGTGCAGCCACACATGCTGTGAGGCATAAAATAAGGGGATAGACTCAGTAGGGAAGTGACAGAACAAAGTACTGTCTTGCAGGAGAAATGGGATTTGGGAGCAGCCTTGGATCTTTTGATACGTGCTCTGTTGCAAATGATGAATGGTGCAGAGGTGACAGGTTTGTCTTGGGGGAGGAAGGAGAATGGTGGGTAATGTGTCACACTGCCCTCAGAGAGAGTTTTCTTGCTGATTCCCCAAAGATTTGATACTGATAAGGGCTAAGCTGCTTCCTGTTGTCCTATCTTACAAATCTTTTGAAACTAACCTCCTCAGAATTATAAGAGATAGCTTTACAGCTCTTACCTTCTTTACCTAAGTTGTGTGTGTTAAGTAGATAGAAAGAACAAATGCCTGTTTTGGGGAGCAGGAATTTTCTCAGAGCATAGAGTGCCCCAGTCTTGAGCTGCTGAGTAACAAGCAGTCTCTGTAGTGCGTAAGATGCTGCGGTTAAGCCTGTATCAGTGTTAAACCACTCTTTCTGAAACAATAAATAATAATTTTGCTTGTGAACTTTCCAAGTCTCTCTCTGTTCACATAGTGTACGTGTGTATAGACTACAGACACTCATTCGTCTATAAAGAGAGAACATCATAGTCTAGCAAACAGAATATCTGTCATTCCAGCTGAGCAAGGTCTAAGGCAATAACCCAAAATATCCTGGAAGAAATTCTAAAAAGCATTGAAGAAATCAATCGTCTGATCCTGGAGGAAGGTCTTTGATGTAATCCTGGTAAGTTTATACTGGGAGCCTGCCTATTTCTTTATGGTCAGCCCTAGACTTTCTATATGAAAAGTGGATCAAATAATTTTATATGCTTTAAAAAAAAAAAAAAAAGGAGGAGGGAAAAAAAAAAAAGAAAAAAGGTTGATAGTTTTCTAAAGCATACACGCTGTTTAAATGTAGATTGTGGCTTTTAGCCGAAGCCCAGGTGGGGAGGAAAGGCTTTTCAAAGCAAGTACTTACAGAAAAATAAATAATACTTTGATATTTTCCCATGGAAAAAACTGTGCCTCAGTTAGCCATCCTGAATATTTAATTTTATTTTGAGGATAAACTTCACAGGTTATCTCAGCTAAAGCTATTTTTATTTAGGCAAAGCTTATGTGCAAGGTCTTGTTCCTGATGTGCTGATGTGGATACGTATGTAAAAGAAGTTTTTCAGAATACTATAAATACAAACATTCCTTTAGAAGAAATGTAACTCAGTGCAGTTGGGTAGGTCTGTTTAGATCATCTTGAAAACTTCTGCGGTATTTCTCGGAGCGTTTGGGTTTTGATGTGAAAGCCATGCTTTAATAGGTGGGAAACTTCTCATTGCTTTCAGTGGTTTTGAACTGCGTTCATTGCCACATCTGTGGAAGAGCAGAGAAGGCGCAAGTGGTGAGACTGATTGTCTCTCTCCTGTTGCTAGTGGAATGGTAATGTATTTTCCCCTGCAGATACAATTTAGCTGATCATTTTATGATAGGTTTGCAAAAGGTTTTTCACCACTGTATTGCCACTTAAATTCCTACTTGTAATTAGCAGTGTAATTTTGCAGATAGGTTTTAAAAACTCTATTTTGAGATACTGTTTCCAGAGCACTGCTTAATGCCCATTAAAATAGTACATCTTTATTGTGTGAAGGCGTTCTTTATCTAATTAGGTTAATTTGGTACAGTACACAGGTGGTTTGTAACTACACCATGGTTTCGTTCTAAGTTTTTCAACTCTAAGCCTGTTTTTAATAGCTTATACAAAGTTTTAATAGTCCATATAGTCCAGTAGAAGGCCTACAAAAATCTGTGTGAACTGACTTGCAGTGATGAGTTGGGTTGCAACCGTAGCTTTCCTACAAGGCTTCTCCTTGAAAGGCAGCCATTATTGGATTAAGACACGGTGTCGTGGCCTTTTTCTCCTCCTTCCCCCTGTTACATCAGTATTTGGGAAGGGAATTCTACATTTGTTGATACTACATAGATTTCGGTTTGGTCACTGGCCTTCATGCGGCACTCTTTTTCAGATGTGCTGCTGTAACTGGTTGTGGTTGGTTGGTTGTCGTGGTGGTGGTGTTTTTTTTTGATGTAATTATAAAAAAAAATCTGAATGGATTTTGTTTTTTGAAAACCGTGTGATGAGAGCTGTAAGTAAGGCAAGCCAAAGTTGCTCTGTGTCCTTTAACGTGCAGTTACCCAGAAGGGACTGGCTACACTGTGCTATACAAGCGTTGCTGGCGTGTGAACATAGTTTGGTGTTTAAACACACCTCTGCTGAACCAAACTTATCCTGTGGCAAACTAATCTGTGGCCTCTGCTGATTTTCTACATTCTGAAAGGCAGGATCTGAAGATGCAGCAATAAGAAGTCCCCTAGATTTGCCAATGAATGAGTAATGGGTAATGGCGATGTCCTGTGCAGGCAGGCTGCGAGGTCCCTTACCATCGCTACTGCAGTTATCTGACCCCCTCAGGGGCCTTTCTGACAGCAGCACCAACCACTGTAGGATCCCGTGCAGTGGGTAAAGAAATGCTGCTCAAAAATAGGAAAGCTCGTAAAACACAGAAGAACAGAACAGTTAGACAAGAAAAATATGCATGTCACGCCTCTAGGGATATGTTTTAAGTGAGGAGAGAGTCTTGCGTCTTGCCCTGCTGTACAGTCAGAGCGTCTCCTGTTATCAGCAGGAGCCCTACCCAAGGACAGGGTGAGGCTTCCTCCTTCCCCAGCCCAGCAGACATGCCTTTGGTCCCTCTGAATTGCTGTTAGCCGGTATCAGTTTCAGTATCAAGCGGTGTCAGGAATGGGTAAGCGCTTCTGCCTTCAGCTGGAACGTGGGCAGAGGCTGCGCTGTGAGCCCTGCTGGGCCGGGGATGTGGGGCAGGAGCTGTGGCAGCACGGCCTGCTGCCGGTGCTGGGTCTGACAGCACAGGCCTTGGGAAGCCGCCGGGGTCCCGCAGCGCTGCGGGCTTTGCCGTGCGGTCACTGGGCTGCGTGAGTGCAGTTGAATGGGACCGAGCCGGAGGGGGGACTGACTGCGGGCTGCAAAGGGTTACGCTGCTGAAGTTGCACAGGCGCCGATCCCCTGGCACACCGCAGGTGATCTCAAGCGAATGTTGTTTAAAGCGCCTGTCCCACGGCTTCACAAATGTGCTCTGACCAGAGGATGTTTTTCTAACTTCAAAGGGCTCCTCGGGCTGGCTCAGTGCCTCACAGGCTGAGTCCACAATCCCTCTCTGCTCGTGATGTGTTCTAACCATGTGTGATTTTTTTGGTATGCGATGTTTTCTTAAAGCGGCATTGACCTGCGTTCAAATGAAACTGGCTCTTAAGCTTGTAAACACAAACTGGTCGTGTGGGCAGTTTTCATCTGAACCTGACAAGTGGGTTGTTCTTCTGCGTCTGTGTGTTTTTGTTTCTTCTTAAAAGCAAGAATAGACATCAAAAGGGGGAGTAATTTATAGCTAAAGAAGCAGCAAGAAATAAACCTGCAGCAGCCTTCTGAGGGCTGCCATCCTGGGGCCTTTCCCTGCAGGTGGGGGTGTGGGCCCTGAGGGAACGGCAGCTGCCCCTCAGTGCCGGAGCTGGAGCTCAGTGTGCCCTGTGGGGGGTGGGGGAAGGCAGGGCACCAAGGAGCAGCGGGGGAAAGGACCTAGGATGCATCTCAGTGGTCTCTCTTGTCTGGTTCGGTCTTCTCTTGGGCACGTATGAATGCTTTTAAATATTAAGGGTTTCTTTTTCTTCTTTAGTACGTTGTAGTGTAGTTTTCTGAAGGAGATTGTTTTCAGGTTAGTAAAAAAAACAGAACGTGCTTTTTATTTAATGTTGAGTTAGATGTGATTGAGTCTTTATGGACCAAACCCTTTCACTGTTGAAGCCCGTGAACTCTGGGAGCAAGTTTAGACCCTGAAATATCTCCTGAGGTGCATTGTGGATGCATGTGGATCTCGGAAGATGTTGTATTCTTCCATTGGTGAGCGCTGTTTTCTCCAGTGTTTTTGCATTCATCGAGGCTAGAAAAGTGGTCTAGCATGACGTTTTCATGTCATCAGTTTTTAGTTTACTGTTATTACCACTATGCGTGCTTCTGAGTTCATAAAACAAGCAAACAAACAAACCCAACCCCTTTCGTAAAAGAAAAGGAATACTTTACAAGTCAGACCATAATACTTTCTGTGTGATGAATGATAGAAAAGGATCATCTGTTATGGAAATAAAGCATCTTACTGTGCGTGGCACACTGTGGTCAATATATTTCAGCTGTGCAATGAGGTTTCACTCCAGAGTAATGGTGCCACAATATAGCACTTAATTGTTAATCCACATTTCAGATGCAGCTTGGTCTCAAAGTTGTCATCTGGACAAGATCCTGGAGCACTCATCGATCTCTAGGACCTGAATCCCTAAGAGCAAACAATCTGTGCTACCCTGCCATCCCATGTCTATCGACAGAAACCATCCAACCACGTTTATTTTGGCTAGTTTTGAAGCAGTTGGCCAGGGTGAATTCTTAGTTTCAAAGTCACAGCTGCTGCTTTGAAATTGTGTAAGAAGGGCTTTGGTTTCTTAACACAAAATAACCAAGCTGCTGTTTGGTATTAGAGCATCATTATTCTGGGAAATGCTCTCTTCATTTTAAAAATATCTCTGTATGAAAGTTGAGAGTTTATACCTTATGATTATAAAGGCAAAGAGCTGAAAAGGTTCCTTGTTTGACTGATGATTGTAGATACTTATGGAGTTCCTCTGTGATTTGAGTCAATGGAATCTGGTAGTATTGAAAATTAATAGCAATATTAGAGACAGAATTAATCCAAGAATCTCTTGTTAGTATTAAATAATTCCTGAGGAGGATTTTTTGGGAGATAACTGTAATATATCGTTTTCCCTTTTTATTTGGTTGCCTTTGTTGATGATCAGCCCCCAGATTTGTCTTTATCATTAAATCAAGGAGAAAGACTACGTGGACTTTGTGCCACTTTGCATTCTAAAGGGAGCCATCTTGGATGTCTTTCTCGGTAGTGTCAGCAGAATGTTTAATTCTTGTTGTTGAAAGTATGGAAAGAACTCATGAAGGACTTTGTGTTAAGCATAGGTTGTTTTTATTCTTAAGAAAAAAAAAAACTATTCATTAGGGTTTTTCCTTTTGTTTTCCTTGCCACCTTATGATATTAAAATTTTTTTGCCTACTTTTATCCGTAGAGATATATATATGTATATATGTGTGTGTGTGTGTATGTATGTATATATGTGTATATATATATATATATAAACGATATGTCATGTAAGCCTTTTTCTAGTGTAAGAGAAAACACATTGTATGCAAGGCACACAGCACGGTGTTTTCTGAGCCTTCAATCTCTTATGATCCTTTGTCACGATAAATATTACAAATAGGAATGAGCAAAGAGCAATTCTTTCAGACTTACAGGAGAAGGTGAGGGAGGGCTAGTTAGAGGAGATGCAAAACCAACGTAGCTGAACCAAGCCAGTAGCAGAGAATTTAGCACTTCTTCAGCTTGTGTACACAGACTTGTTAAAGGACAGAGTTAGGGTTCATTTGGTAACAGGACCTGGTAAACAAAGGAATCTAGGCTTCACGTGAATCTTTGATGTAGTTAAGGGGGGAGGGTAAGAATAGGCAGATAGGGTTATCTGGGCAGCCTTGCTAAGTTAGCTTTTAGCAGTCCAGTCATAGGTTCACTACACTCTTTGCATCTCAGGTAACTGTGTGCTTTTGTTAACCAGGCTGATGGGTGTAGCCAGTTGGATGTCTGCTCAGTGGTTGGGATTTCCATGGATAGAATGGCAGTTCTGTTGTGCTTTAAGAGACTGGATAACAGGCTAAATGCGGCTTTCTTAAGTGCTGTGAATTGCAGTGGAGATAGGCTTTGAAGTCACCTGAGATTATAAGGCTCATCTGTGGACCTGGATGTGAAGCTGGAAGGTGTTTGTGATGTGGTGGTCCAAAGCAAATAGCCATCGTGATGCAGCGGTTTCTCTAACATTGAATTTATGGCATAAGAGTGGGTTACAGGAGCTGTGTATTCTGGTCTATACCTTAGCATTTACTGTGTATCCTTTCTCAAATTGCTCAAGCATGAATCTTCTCAGTGACCCAAGATACTGCACGTGTAATCATTTATCTTTTCTTTGAAACTACCAATTTTTCCCACTCTTTATCCTCAGCAGGGAATTGAGGGTAGCCTTTATCCTTTTACCAAGCTAAGTTGTTGAGGTAGGCAAAGAAACATTTAAGTTCATAAAGAGCTTTGATGTCAACTGCACGTATACCATTTTATGCTATTTGTTGATGCACTGCTATGAATAAGTCAGGTACATATTCTCCTGAGTAAAATACAAAAAAATAAGGATGACAAAGAATATCTGGATTTTCCTTGGGATTTATGCAATACCCTGTTGTGCAAGCAAACCAAAACAAATAGTAAAGCAAACTAATTGTTTCTTCTTTCGCTCTACAGTAATTTTTCTGAAATTCTTCTGGAAAGGGGCCTTTCTGAACTGCTCAGCCCTCAACACAGTCCAGTAGCCCGAGATATCTTACTCTAAAAAAGCTGTATTAACCAAAGCTGTTTTAAAATATGGAAAGGGAAAAAAAAAAAAAGACCTTTTTCTTGCCACTCATCTGAACAAGAGATTGCATAAGGTTAGAAGGTGGCAGAAGGGATGTACTGTTAATGCGTGTGAGTAATCTTCACTGCTTGTGGAGGTCCTTGTGTGAGGATGTGTGTGCTCAAGAGATAATGACTACAGGCCATGGATGTCCAACCTCTTAGGTTGTCTGATCCACCTTGGGCTGCATGTATATAGGTCACTCCATAAGTAATGCCTCCTATTTATTTCCCTGGAAACAACAACAAGAAATATAGTTAGCACTGTAACACTAATAGAGCAAATACTTGGCTACAAAACATCGTTTTTCAACACATTCACCACCATTAGCTCTGCATTTTTGTCAGTGATGAACAGAAGCCAGTGTGCCATGCCTGTAGAAGCCTGCACCAGTGGAGGTGACTTACTGTTACCAGTGCTCAACTGTACCACCCACCACCTCACTGTGCTCACATCCACTGCTTGGTTTCCATAAAGGTTTGACTAATGCTGATGAATATCAATGGGTGCCATGTTTTTCTGCACAGAGGAATTCAGTTCCAGTCCTCTTCTTCATTTGTACTTCCATGTAAGACATCATTCTGTCAGAGTGCTCCTCTGCTGCCATCTGTCTCACAGAACAGCATGTAGAAGAATGTTGATGGGAAGGTTCAGCCTCTACTGCCATACCACCAACATCCACCTCATAACAAAATAGACGACATTACTTTTGGAGCAGCCTTCATAAAATATGTAATATAGGTAATGTATATAAGTAACAAAACATTTAGTATTTTTACTAAAACATAAAAGAGAGCAGTAAAACCATGCAATTAAAATGATTGGGATATGTGGCCTTGTTTTTGTGAAACTGATGTATCAGTCTGGTTTGATGGCAGTGGGTTCAGTTCTTAGTAACTCTTAAGGTGTTCATCAGATTTTTTTTGATGAAATTACATTTTTTTGTGCTTCATCCTTGGATACAACTGTTCACAAATACATGCACTGCCAAAAAGCTCTGACATGAGTAGAGCATGACTGTGAAGTGAGGGATATTTCTCTCTGCTGAGATGGGGCTTACAAAAGTCCAGTAGAGAGACGTGATCAGAACTTTGAGTTGAATGTCTAACTGCAGCACTGTTTGTTACATGATCTGCACAGTTTCAAATGTATTTATGCTAACTGAAAATAATGGAGTTGCAAGTATATTGAAAAGGGGAATTTTTTTTTTGCTATCTTGAATCTTGTTCTCAAATTCCTTTACCACAGTGGAAAGCACGGCTGTGTATTTTTGCTGCTCACATGACTCTGTTTAGCCACATATCAAAATGCATAACGTTATTTGCCATCACTTGAGTTAGCATTGTACTGTTCCCTCTCCTTGTCCAGGTTTCAGCCCAGATAGGGTTAATCGCACACGATGTTGGTTGGTGCTGAGCAATGAGTGTGTGCTGGCTACTGCTGCGATGGCACCGGGCAGAGGGTGGCTGCACTGTGAGCTGTGCTGGGCCTCAGGTTGGACATGGTTGCGTAGGCTGTATGCTTGTAGCTGCACATCAGTTAGTGCATGTAAACCCAATGCGTGATTAATTGGAAGGTAAGGGTAGAATGTATGGCTAGTAAGCATATAAAGCAGGTAAATAACATAAGAACCTAGACTTTTACCAGTGTTACTAGATTAAATGGACTACACAGACGTAACTGAAGAGAGGGAAAAGAGATTTGACTGAAGATGAGTTCTGATCAGCTCTCGTCTTCAGTCCATCTAGACTTGAGGTTTTGTAAGGAGATAGTGGTTTGTTTTTGTTTTTTTCCCCTGGTGTTCGCATGAATAATGAAATCACCCTCTCATGAAGGTTATTCTTCAGAGCAGCAGAGTTTGTACATGAGTGAAATGCATGTCAAAATGTTTACAGTGAGCTGAAGTGGAGTGCTGAGTCAAAGCAGCAGCCTTTTGTTTGCACTGGCTTTGTAATGGAGAGCCTTATAATGAGGGTGAACTATGCCTCCCATTCTGCCTGGCCTTTGTGCTCTGTGAGCACAAAGTGGAGCAGGTTTCCAGGTTAATTAACACCTCTCCCCTCCTTGCGGTGCTGGCTGTAACCTATCATCCGTGCTCGTGTTTAGGAACTGTAGCCGGTGTTTTGTAGTGGATGCTGCCAAGCGTTTTGGTTGCTGCCACTGAAGTCCCTGCTGGGTATGCCGTTTGTCCTTCTATGCAGTGGGCAGCAGAGTGTCCCAGCCAGGTGCTGGGGAGCCTCGGGGTGCTGCGGTGGCACAGCTGGCTGCTGGCAGCCCAGAGCAGCCCAAAGCATCCCGCCTGCAGCTTCCCTGCTCCTTAGAGATGTGGTGAGATTCAGATGAATTCTGCCTGTCTAAAGAGGACTTAATGATGTGTTACAACACATTGTTTTGTATTTAAGGATGACTTCTCTGCATGCTGAATTCTAAGAATGTTTTTAATCTAGTGGCTCAGGGGTTGGGAGAGTTAGGTCAGTCTGACTGGGATCACAGTTCATATGTTTGTGCATTAGATTGGGACGTTTTTTTGTTAGCTTTCTTTGCTACCTCTTGCCAGCAGATCACACTTTATCAGAAGTTGTTCTGTGCTTATTTCTTTTCCTTTCAGTTCTAAGATCTCAACTGCTTGTGTGTCACTTGTATTCTAACAGCTACTGCCATTGCTTTAATTAGGTTTAAGTGCTGCATTGTTTAGGATCCTAAACCCTTAGAGGGGGGAGGGGGAAAAAAGGCCATGTAGTGGCCTGACTAGAAGGGTACACATCTGGGTGTGAGACACGAGCAATCCTTTTGCTGCCTTGCACTGGCTAGCACACCGCACCATAACATTGGAAGCAAGTAAGCAGCATGTGTACAGCCTAAACACACCATACTTGTATGCCTTGACAACACACAAGATTGCATATCATCTGTGTGTCTTTTGAAGCTTAAAGAATTTCTCCCCAGTTTCTATTCCTTCATTCCTTGACTGTTTGTGATTAAAGATCCTGTGGAGTGTGGCCCAGCTCCTCACGAAGGGGGAGAAGTGTTCTGGGGAGAGGACAGTGCGGCAGCACTATTTGCTACCTTCCTTCAGGTGACTGGGAAATGGGGAAGGAAGCTGTGATTCAAGGAGTTGTGATCATCTCCCAGGCAGCTCCAGGGACAATGCACATCCCAGTTTCTGCCTTGCTTGCAGTGAAAAATGGGGCCATAATACAGGCATGTACGCCCAAGCAGAAAAGAAGTAAATTCATCATCAGGAATGTTCTCTAGAAATGAAGAATTCATCTCTAAGAATGTGTTTTTCTTTTTTTTTTTTAATCTAGCTTCCTCATTCCAGTGCTTCAGCAGCATATCTATCTCCACTACTTTCATGCTGTGAATATAGGAAGGCCAAGAAGTGTGTATAAAGGACTTCCTTTACAGCCAATTACATGTGCAGTATATATCCTGCAAAGTTAGCAGGGATTTAGGGGAATGACCATCTGAGCAAGGGGGGCAGCCCTCCAGGAAATGTGTCTGTTTCTGTGTAACAACTAAAGCAATGCTATCTACAGACTTTGAATCAAAGGCGTGGATGGCTAAACAAAGTGAATCCCCAAAGATGTACTATTAAACTCATTTCCTGTGTATGGAGCAAATATTGTAGGAGTTTTGAAAAGCATTTTCCAACTATTGTTAAGAGAAGAGTTGGGGTGTGAGTTACAAAATTCTGATCTGGATTCAGACTTTCTCCATACTTGTGGTTTTGTTTTGAGCCTGTCTGTAGTTAGCAGGGACATAAATATTAAAGTTCTCTCATGTGGCTTTGGAGCTGTGCTGTGTTCACAGTAAGTCTTCCTTCTTCAGCGTGTCAGTAGTTTGGAAAATACTTCTTTCTGCTGGGGTTGAATCCTTTCTTTTAGTGAACAAAGCATGAGTACCCTGGCAGGGAAGGGCAGTTTGACCAGCCCTAGTGCAGCTGTCAAGTATGAGTTGTTCATGAAAAATAATGTTTCTGTCATAATTCTCTCAAAATGAAAACAAAGCATTATGCTCTTAAGAGAGAAGAAAAGAAAGACATAATGTTATCTTTCTAGGGAAGTGTTTATTTTTTAGCTGCTGTTTCAAGTTTGGCTTGTGAGATTTTGTCTCAGAGTGGCAGTTAATTGATAGCTGGAAAAGGCTTAAGCTGAACAGTGGACAGCCTTGGTTTTAGGTGAGAATGATGAATGCCAAGAATTGGTCCTGGAGTGAGCTGGACTTTTGTTTATTTATTTACTTTGAGCCTACATGCAGTTGGAATAACAGGTCATATTTTTGCTAAGAGCTGTCTGTCCAGATCTGTTTGGCTCGGGCTGTAAGGGCAGTATGTTTACGGAGTGGGATGAGAGGGCACTAAATCTGAATGCTCGTCTTCAGACATAATTTATATGATAATTTATATGATAATTTATGAATGGCTATGAGAAATGATTGCCCAGATGTGAACAGAACAAATGAGCTAATCACTGAGCAGGCTTTATCCTGCAGCCTGGTGTGTAGCACTGCATATGTAGCTCCATGCTGGCTTCATTCTTAGTGGAGTCTGTTCCTATGTGGATGTGTAATGGTCCTGAGATGATGGTGAGTGACCCATCAGATGCTGCATGGTGTCTGTTTTCAGAGAGGATTTTAGTTCCACCTTCTTTAGAGTTAAACTCAGGCAGTCATAATTGTTAGACAAAGAATATTACAGAAATAGGTGTACGGTCATTCTCACGTGCTCACATTCTCACTTTTTCATAAATTGAATCTATTTACAAAATTCCTATACCACTGTACAGACAAACCAGGGGGCAGAGGCCTGAAACCATTTTCTCAGACAAAGTTCCAGTTGTTGCCAAGGAGGTCAGAATTGAAAAATAATCACTTGTTTAGAAGCATTTGAATGTGACCTTTAGACAAATGCTCTTTCCTTTTGCTGACTTTTTGAATCACTCATTAAGGTGTTATTGAAAGTCAATAGGAAATTTCAGTGAGTTCAGCCTACAGCTCCAGCAGAGCTGTCAATTGCTGTTCCTTTTGCAGCATTGCAGGAGGCATTGCTTCTTCAGAAGCTATTACATACCTACAGTATTGTTGATCTTCCTTGTTTCTCATTCCTTATTGTCTTTGCAGGTACTTCTTTGTTAGACCTCTTAAATCTGTAGGTAAGAACAGTTGGTGAACATGAGCGTGGTTCAGTGTAGGTGCTGAGGCCAATCCAAGTTCAGCATTCATACAGAGATTTCATCGCACAAGCAGAATGCAATGCATCTGTTGTTCTCTATTACTCTATTTAAGAATATGCTTTTGTTCCCTGAGAAAGACACTGAGAAGATACTGGGCAAGCTTGAAAAAATAACTGAGGAACTGAGGGTGATTGAACTAAGTAAGAATGAAAGAACAAATTATTTGTTTCTTGTCTACATTGAGAAACTGATAAGAAGAGTTCTTGCTGTTGAATCAAAGAGTAAAGTAATTTATCAGAATTTATGTGCTTATTTATACAAACTTCTATTGTGATATGGAGTGTTTGCACAGCAGCTATTCTGGAACACTTACTGCAGTCCGTTTCCATATGAAAACATGCCAGCAAATACTAATGAAACAATGACCAAATGAGAATTTATATCATTTGAGGCTTAAGAAAAGATTATTTGGAAGTGTAAAGGAGTATGATTAAGAATAAAATCTTTAAAAATTTGGGCTGTAAGGGCATGGTAATGAAGATGCGTTCCAGTGTGAAATTATTATTTATGTGGACTTGTTAGAGCACATCCAGAGGAAGGCCACAAAAACGATCCAAGGGATGGAACACCTCTCCTACAAGGACAGGCTGAGAGCTGGGGCTGTTCAGCATGGAGAAGAGAAGGCTCATGCAGAAGTTCAGGCAGGATAGAGCTCTGAGCAACCTGATCTTGCTGTAGATGTCCCTGTTCATTGCAGGAGAGTTGGACCAGATGACCTTTAAGGATATTTTATGACTCAAAATATTCAACGGTTCTATCGTTATTCTTGGAAAATGGTACAGGTTTTATTTTCCCTAAGAATTGTTGAAACTCTGATTTTCTCAAGTGTGTGATAGGAAAATGTCTTCAAAGTTGAGTTCACTGAAATATCAGTCTTCTGATGAAAACATAGAACAGTCACATGCATCTGTATCAGCAAAATGAACGTTTATAAGTTTTTGTTATCCTCTTTTGCAAATGTCTTTTACATGATACAGCAGCCAACAAAGAAACACTCTTACTTTAAGCATTACTTTAGCAGATTACGCTGACAGCAGTTGGTCGTAACTCAAAGCTCTGTTCTTTATAAGGATTAATGATCCTTGAAATTACAAATATATTGGAAATGCAAAGCCTAGAAGTAATTTTCAATTCATAAATAGAATTGTTTTTCTAACAGCAGACATCTTCTGCTGCTAGTCCACATAATAGAACAGAAGTAACATAAAATACTAGAGCACGTGCCATCGAAGAGAAAAGATCATTTCATGAGGAATATATGTGTTAGGAAGGGCAGGAAGAGGGTGATGACAAGCCATGTTGCAATATCACATTTGGGTATGGCTTATAGGGAGTGTTGCAAAGAGCTTGTAGCTGTTAACACGTCAGAGCATTATTGACTTTTACGCTGGTTGCCATCATTCAGTAGGCAGAAAGCAGCTGAGCAGACACAGGAGCCAAAAGCTAGTCTTTTGTGGGTGGACATTGTTTGGGGGGAGAACCAGTAACTTTCTTTTAAGTTTGTTGCAGTATAAACCTAGCACTAAATTAATCATGACATTAAGAGGCAATGTATGTACAGACATTACTTCACAGAGTTGTCATAAATTCTGTTCTTGCCATATTTTAATTTCCAAGACTTTTGAATCTCAGACAAGGTGCTATAGATGTAGTTATTAAATTCTACAGAAATATTTTTATTGGGTAGGACGTTGCTTGATGATGTAGCTGTGAAAGCCAAATTCAGAGGCTAGCAAAAGGTTCTTTATCCGTGCGTCTAGGAGGAAAAATATTATTTTGTAACACTCGCTTGCTATTGAAATACTTGTTTTAAATTTACCTTCTCTTTCCTGAGTGAATGAATTTACATATGTTTATAAGAATGAAATTCACAGGCTTGCTGGTTTATTAAACTATCTGACGGTTTTCTTGCAGTGTGTTGCTGAGTTCTCTAGAACTCCTTAGGACTGATCATATGAGAGAGAAGAATTGTAGCTTCTCTCAAGAGAGAGAGGTGACAATATAGGGTTTGTTACTGGGACTTCAGTTAAATTGTCATCAATAACACAGAGATGGAAACATGGCTTTGGAAATAGCAGAGTCTGATTCTCACTCCTGTGGCTCAGCAGACGAGTGCTTTTGTAGGCGACCTGTTGAGAAATGCTGCCCTTTCTCAGCTTTGAGTACTCTTGAGAGAAGATACTGGATAAGATAAGAACAAAAAACACTCACAAGCTTGCAAAATGCGCTTCTTTCAGTGCAGAAGTAGGAACTAAGTTAGATTAAATATTGCCAAAATGTTTGGCTCCCTGCTTTTCCAAGATAATTCCTTTACACTCACTGTACCTTTCTATACTAAAACATGTGTTGCTCGTGATTCTGTTTCATCTGGGAGCTATTTTATTTGTCAGGGAGTTAGGGAGAGTTGTCTTTCCCTTTAACTATACAGGACAGTCAGATGCCAGAGGAGCCTTAAAATAGATTGTACTGAGGGTGTGTGGGCAACCAGGCAAAGCATGCGATGGCGAAGTACTGAAAGAGTTGATACCAGCCTCGTCCCACCTCAGCCATGGAGCAAACTTGTCTGCTAAGAGTGGAGATGTCAGCATTATGTACCTCGCTGGCTGGTACAAGAGTTTAGTTGCAGATTGTGGTAGATGCTTTCTGGCTTAGCAAACGCTGTGAACATAGCAGTAAGTAGTTGCTCTGCAGAGTGCTGTCTGCATTTCCTTACGCACCAGAGTATGTACGAAGTAACGTGAAGTGGCTTATGCCTCTTTTCAGTCCAAGAAAAAGTTGACATGAGCAATTGCCATGGAATGCCTATGATGTAGCCATACTCTCAGATCTCATTATGTTCAGAAAGTGGCCCAAATCACTTTGGTCAGGTTATTCAGTAAAATTTCCTAGCTCTTAAGTCATTTTCTCCTTAAGCCACTTGCATGATAACAGCTGTATCAGGTGGAGGAGTCCTGCAACTCTTCACATATAACTTGGAACAAAGTTATAAGAGTTCTTTTGTTTGTTTGTTTAATTTGATCTAGTAATAATTAATTTAGGATAAATATGCCAGATATATATATTCTGTTGCTGAAATAAAAAAAAAAGCCATGTATGTAGACTTCTCTTTATTTCAAAAGCACACTCATTTCTGGTTCATGTATAACAGCACCAACAAATGAAGGTCCCTGCCACAGAGCAGGTGCATGGCTCCAGCCTGCAGTGCCATTGCCTCAGTCACTGCTCTGAGAGCCAGAGCCTGACCTGTCTGGCTAGACTGCCAGTTGTTGCAGACACCTACTTAACAGAAACTGGAAGTGAAATCTGTTTTGTTTAACATTGGCCACCTATTGGATAAGAACTTTCAGTCACCGTAAGACTGGGCTGGATTTAAACAGCAGCCAGTTGTTTGAAAGCTCCTTTTCCCTCTCTGATCTGCTGAGCCAGCTAGTTTTCCACAAGCATTTGAAAAAATGTGAGCAGAGGGTAAGAACACAACATTTTCCTGTCTCTTTAAATGTGTTTTTCTGTGTCTCGTTCTCACACACACTGTTTAAGCCAAGACATTTCAGTCTTCACTACTTTGATGCCATTTGGCTTCAATTTCCATGTAAAATTCTTGGAAACCAGAGATGACTCAGAAGGGGTTGAAACCCTTGTCCTGCAAGACTCTTCCCAAAGCAGGCAGTTTCCTTTGTGCGGAGCAAGTGTGTGCCCTGGGCACTGACATCCACCCTGGTTCCTCTCCTCTCTTGACACACAAGTTAGGACATTTTTGCCAAGGGTTGTACTTGCAATTAAATTAGTAGAAATGTCCCTGATAAGTGGTCACTACTGAAGTTCTGTGGCTTTGACTGTGAAAGCTTGCAAGTTGGTTTTTTTTTTGCGTGAAGATTGTTGGTCCATTTATGGTGGTGGTTGTATAAAAATGTGAGTGAGGGTTTATCTTCTCCTTTGAGATGTATGGCACTGGCTCTGGAATCGCTTCCAAGTTTACAAAATGAGCCTGTGGCTTAGACCTCTCCGATAAACATTTTTGTTGCTGTTGCAAAGTTGGATCAGATTTTTGTTGTCATAATGGTTGGTGCACTTGGCAGCTTGCATTTTAAGTAATTAGGAGATAAAATTGGACTGTGTTTGAAATCCAGTATGTCTGGTATTTTCTTGCTCTACTTGGTTATGTTTTTAATCCCCCTTTTAACTTTGAAGACTAATGTAAGGCAGTTAAGAACCGAGGGCTGATAACTTCTTTTTTGTCATTTTTGAAACCTAAATCCAAGCCAGCTTCTCTTCTGCAAGTTTCCAGCCCTGCCCTCCCAGGACACTGAGATAAATCAACTTCTTTCTCAGAAGAGGTGGTCCTTTTGTGATGGTAACACTGTAATGCTGAATTCTAATCTTCAGAGCTGAAACAATTACACTGTGCCCAATAAGCTTTACTCCGGATTATGGAGGTTTAAAAATACATCGCTTTCTTAATTTCATTCTGGAATAGCCAGAAAGTGAGTTTACAGCTCAGGTGCTCTGGGATTGGAGATGTGTTGCAACGCTTGAGCAAAAGCCTGCAGGGCCATTCACATGAAACTATGGGGTGAACTGAAAGGCCAACATTGTTGTGTTTTTGTTTCGTTGTTTTTAGTGGTTTCCTTTTTCTTTATTTTTTTTTTTTTTTGCATGTGTGTATGTATTTGCTCTGCTTCTTGTCTCTTCCCTTCTTTTTTTGCTGGACACAATGCCATGGGAGTGTTGGGACAGTGCAGTAAAAAAAGAGCAGGATAAACTGAAGAACATTCGTCCCATTTGAGGAATTTTTGCTGTGTGAAATGCATATGTTTAAAAATATGCTTCATATGGTTTTGAATTGAGTCACACAGAGGCAGTGAGGAAAACAATCCTGATTCATGGCATTATTGTGCACCTCTGAAGAGCTGCTGGTTCAGCCCTGGCCTGAAGTGGATGGATTTTAACACTAGTAGTAATTTCTCTATAATTAGAATAAAATTCTGGGGGAAAAAAATGCGAATTTGGCCTTGTTAACCATAATTTGGTAATATTCTCTGAATTCACAAAGGAGTAACAAGACAAAATTTGTGACAGCACAGATTGGGTTGCATCTTCTCTATGCATCTGTGGGGAAGAAGGTGTACTATTGGAATTGAGGGAGTATAAAATGCAATAAGGAAGTCTTAACTACCAGTTAGATTTATTTATTTTTACTTCAGATATCCTGATTTTACTGAGCTAACTTCTTTGTCAGAATAAATCCAGTGAGGAAAGAGAATGAGAATTCTCTGGTTCATATCCACGAGTGTCATTTCCAGGAAGACATTTTTGAGTCTACCAAATATTCCAAAGAAGTACAGTTGTGGCACTTGCTCTCACTTGTTCTCTAGGCATCTTCAAACAGAAAGCAGAGGAACTGAGGCACTTTGCAGTCGCCTTGTTTCCTTTGTATGGATGGTCTGTCTCTCGAGTACAGACTTAAGCATGGCAGCATGGAAGAACATAACCTTGCTCTCATCTGAGCTGTCTGTTTTGAAGAGAAATTGCCTACTCAATTCGCTTCTTTTCCAAACAGTCTAGATTCACCTTATTATCTGTAGGTGATTCTCCATAGCAGCTTGTGTGGGGAGATTCAAATGCACAGGCAGTTGGTAGGGCAGATTTGTTCTGCTGGTGGCCTTAGTTAATTGTGTCTAGATTAATTAACTGATGTGTTTGTTTACGCAGTGTTGGGGAGAAGGGGGGGAAGTAACTGGAAGCGTTGTGAGCCAACTCTTAGGCTCTTGCCCAAACGTGAATAAGAAAACGTACTCTAACCAATATTCTCCGAGCAGGCGTGCTCCCTCTTTCACTGAGCTCTGCGTTTGCTTGCTGTTCACACACACAGATAATTTTAAACAGTGAAAGTAGAAGTTTTAAAACACTGAAGTTTGAATAGCAGTGGAGCATACATAAAATCAAGCTGTGTCCTTGTGGAATGTGACTTAAGGAGTGGAACACCCAAGTTTTAAACTTCCTCCCTTCAGAATTTATGGAAGCCTCAGAAACTTTCCTCTCTTTCTTTCTTTCTTTTTTTTTTTTAATGTTAGGGTCTGTTTCAGGATTTAACTTTTTTTAAAAAAAAAGTATAACTTCAGTACTTTTCACAACTTGATTTAATGCTGCTTCCATGCATCTTGAACACAATAGTAACTTCTGAAACCAGTATTTCTTTAGAGAGCAGTTAAGTTGTTTCTTCATGACACCAGTAAGTAGTTCTCTTGCCAAGAAGTATATTGTGAGATTTATTGGACTCTCCATTGCCCTCCCCCAAGTAACCCAGATTTTAGCTTCAAGTAAAGCAAACATGTTCAAGAAGTACTCTTTAACTTCAGGCTAGGCGGATACAAAATAAAATCCTCCAGGGGTACATTACAACTAAAAGATTCACAAGCCCTCCAGGGGGTTTAACTTTTTAAGTAGGCATTTCACAAGTATTTGTTGCATAAACCATTTTATGCTCCAGGCTGGGGTTCTTGGAGATTTTTTTATTAATATAAGACATGCAGCAGTAAATGTATTTTGGTGGAAAATAGTATCTCATCCTTGCTTAGAAGTGATGTTCTGTGCTTCAGAACATGTGTTTTTTTGCTTTAATATTTAGTATCAGATATCTTGTTCTGTCTTTTTAGCCCATTCAGTACCTTGGGGTGCTACTGTACTGAAATGGAGAAAATATACTCCATTTAGCTTTGTTCACACATTTATTAAAATGGAGTCCTTTTGGTATACTGCATCTCCATCACTGGCATTTGGGAAAACAGGTTTTGGAGGCTGCGAAGGCAAATGACAGCCATTTATACATTGTCCTTGTGTGACTGAAGAGACCAGCTGAGTGCAAATGCCATCAGAAGGGGAATATAGGCAACCTTTTGGATCTAGGAGACCTGGCCTCCCTTTCTAGATCTTTCAGAGTCTATCTTGTAAGCCTGGACAAATATTTCACGTGTTGCCCATCTTTCACATGAAGATAAACTTCTTGTTTTGTTTTGTTACTTTTAATTTTTAACTCCTGGGGCAGTCCCTCTATCCTGGTGTGCAGACTGTTATCTGCTGTTTCATTGGGACTTCCGTGTGCTACTGAAATGCAAATGATAAATAAGAATATGAGAGATACAAAGCTAGTAATATAAGTAAAAAAACAAAAAGGTTCCTTTTAAGGTTGTAACAGGAGGCAATATAAGGAGTTTAATCCAACTCTGAGCCTTCCAGACGTGAATGATGAGCTGTAATTCAAAGAGATTTTGGAAGAGAAGCCCTTGAGTATTACAGCCTACCAAGTGACAAGAAAGTGTAGGGAAAGGAGTCTTGATTGTCTTTTTAGACAACTTGTTAGTTGAAACATTGCATTTAAATACGAAAGATCAGTTCTAAGTAGAAGTCATAATAGAAAGTTTTTTAAGTGGGAGAAATGATGCATCTGTCAGAAATCATCAGACTTGAAGGAAAAAGACAAAATACTGAAAGTTTCAGTAAAGCAGGAAGGGAATATAAATCCCAGAAAATTCCTTTCTTTCTAAATTCAAGTCTCTTAAATAATAAAGAAGAGAGCTGATACCTGTAAGAATGTCGTCTTAAAAAAAAAGGACTGAAGCCAAAAGACTGTGTGTGTCAAAGGAGAAAGGCTTAGAATGGTGTCTTTGCTATTCAACAGGCTAACGGTTACTGGCGGGCAGTTCTTCTGTGTCAACAGATGCTACGAAGTGAAGGAAAACCAACTAACAGATATTACTAACGTGAAATAGTATTTATCTTCCAAATTTAGTGTTGGTACAGCACTTGGAAACATGAGATCTAGAAGGGGCCACTCCCTGTGCCTCTGTTTCCCAGAGGTGAATACTAGTTTGGGATTTTTTTGTGGGAATATATCCTTATCTCCAACAGGAGCTCATCAAGCAAGACAATTTTTAAGTGTGTTTCTACCAACCACTGCTTTCAGAAGTGTAATCCAGGAGCCAAGCCTTGCTTTAAAGACCCAATGTGAAGGAAAAAGATAAAGCCCTGCCTGTGTTACAGCGTCAGTACTTCTACGCTGGCTGCGTAATGTTCAGCAGGGTATTGTCCTGACTGCCCGAGGACTGTGCGTACTGCTTGCCACACAGAAAATTGAAAACTATTCATGAGAAAACAGGTTTGCTCAGTTGTGATTCACTTCACACATTGCATTCTTTCTAAGTCTTACTTTGCATAAAAGCATGTGGTGTTAGGCTGGTGCAATCAAGGGGCTATTGCTAGTTCATCTAGCTGGCACGATAACCTGCTGGATTTGTGCACGCTGTAGATACGATTGGCTCGGTGCCTGCAGAAGTCTGAAATTGTTTCTGGTGTAGGCAGATGCTGGTGGGAGAGGAAAGAGGTGGCAGACAGTGGTTGCCATTAGTTAGAACGTAGATTGATTCCTTAAGTAGAAACATACTACTTGTGATAAATCTTTTTTCTACATCCTCTTTTCTGTGTTCCATTTTTACCTTCCCTTTTCTGGAGGAGTTCATTATGTTAAAGGGCTTATACTCAGTTCTTTATCTTCAAGGATTTGTCTCTGTAAGTTCTGAAAAAGTTTTGATGTCTATCGCAGATCTGCTTTGAGGTTGGAGTGTTCTGGCCCTGTCATTTCCACTTACAGTCTTGCATCTGGACATGACAAATTGTATCCATTTGTGTTGTGGTTATAGCTGATGCTGGTTTTCCATTTCATGGGCCAAATAAAGTCCTTGAATGCATGTGTGCAGTTCCCATCGATTTCAATTATCTGTGTGTTTTATTTATAGCCCTTTTTTCTTCTACTGACGCTCATCATTTTAACGTGACAGTAATGTCCAAACGATGCCATCTCCTAATCTTCTATGGCCGAAATAAACTCAAAATGAGCCAAATTCTTTTCACATTTACACAAACATTGTGCCTTACTTTGGGAATGAGTGTGTGAAAATGAGACATCTGTTTCAGTATGCCTGAAGCTTTTATGTAGCATCGCTGTTCATACAACTTGTTCAATTTTTGTGAAGTCTAGCTACACTAATGGCAAAGCAAATTTGATTATTAGGGAACGGTGCTGTTAGTCGCATCATCTGCAGAAGTGAGACAGCTGACAGTAATGACTAGTATTGTTTCAACTCTTTCTCACTGAAAATTAGCACAAGGAAATGTGAATTACCTAAGTAAATTTGGTAGAGGAGCTTTAAGGGCATCATTTTTACAAGGTGTCTGGGAAAGAAGGATGTACTTGAATTTGAGAGGGCACGTGCTCTGTAGTTCAAGCTCTCCTGCTTTGTGGGTGGAAATAAAATAGCCAGCTTCCACTGAAGTATTGCAAATACAGGATCTTGGCTGCTTTTTCAAGCTCTGCGAATGCATGAGGAGATGGAAGAGGAAGGAATGACCTGGTTCTGGGAGGGCCTGGGGAGAGCCAGGCCCATTCTGTATGGATGCCTTCAGGCTCCCGATTGCAGCAGGAGGTCTGCACAGGAAGGCAGTGAGGAGAGGCCGTGCTTTCACTGACAGCTTGTCATGTGTTACTCACCATTCTTGCTTAGTATTGTGTTTTTGTCATTTCCCTTGGCAGATTTACAGTGATTGAGAGTAAGTAGGAATGGAATTTGGGAGGAGAATTGCCCACCTAACTTCCAGTGCAATTGTAAGCAGTTGGAATGAACCTCTGTAGCAGGAAGCTCATCCTCAGAGATTTGATACCAATGTTTTCAGTGTCTCTGGAAACTGCTAAATAAGCCTGTGGATAACCAATTCAGCTAATGGTTTGGTAGCTTCTTAATGAGATGTGTTTTCTGTTGCGCTTTCTACAAGAAAGTGCACTGCTAACTATTGCTTCATGCCCATGGCTTTCCATGTGTTTTAATGTGTGGATGTGTCATTTTTTTCTGCTGGGAATTGAGATGATACAGTGAATTGAAGCCTCTGATATGCAGGTACAGATCCCCCAGAAGCTGTCCATGAACCCCCAGCAGGCCGCAGACAATAGCTGGAAACCAGTAGGTGAATGGTCACGTTGGTTCCCGGGGATCCCCTGCACAGACCAAGGCTTGTGTTCCAGCGGTGCCTGTGGTCCGTGCTCCTACAGGGAAGACCAGGATCAACACTGTGCCTGCAAGATTTGCAGTCAGGAGGGTTCAGAAACTGTCCCTAAAGCCTTCACATTTATTACTTTGTTTTTAAAGAGTAGCATTCCAGTGAATTCTCAGGATTTCACAGTATTTGATTTTTTTTAAAGCATTTTTGGAATAAGTTCTTGCTAGGATGACAACTGTTCACCCCGCAGTTGCCACTCTTGTTCTGGGCTCACACTAACCGTGGTAAGTGTGAAATGCTTCCTGATGTGTTAGAGGTTTTTCTACTGAGGGCTGTTCTACTTGTTTAGGTATTCATTTCTAGTATCTTAATCAACCTCTAATAGTGCTTTAGTTATCTACCAGATGTTTACAATAAAAAACACTAATCAGTTAACTTTGCATTTAACCAGGAAAGGGTGTTGTTCATTAAAATCTGCAGAAGAAAACAGTACTGCACATGAACAGGAGAGTTGGAGCACACACAGATTTCTATTTGAAATCTATTGGAGATTGAACATGGAAAGAAGAAAAAATTGTAGATAGCTTTCTGGTAAACTCCTTGGTTTATGCAAATTCCAAAGCAGAACAGAAGTAGGATCAAGTTGTGACCATAGCAGTGTTAGGATGCTGCTAATGGGGACATGATTTGCTCAGGGACATGACTTAGCGGAGGGTTGTTAGAGTTAGGGTAGTTTGGTTAGGTTGTGGTTGGACTTGATGATCTTTAAGGTCTTTTCCAACCTGAGCAATTCTATGATTCTCTGGCTGATCTGCTTCTCTTTAGCAGAGTCCTCTTGGCTCAGCCAGCCCTCCCAGACAGTGGATGGAAAATCTAAACCAACTTCAGATTGCATTCTCTCTTCTTTTGGGCTAAAGGAGATTTGGAAAGAGGCCGAGATGATGAACTTCATGGGTTTTCTTTGATCTCTTCCTGCCTGTGTGATACGAAGCGTTTCCTTAGGACTGCAGAGCAGCCGTCAGTCCTGTGGATGCAACTGAAACTCATTTTTGTGTTGCAGATACTGCTAGGCTCCTTTCTACACTTACTTACAGGAGAAAGGGGGAAGATTAACCTCGTTTTTCTGCCTGCATATTACCTTGAACAGGATGGATTGAAATCTGAATAGTGTGCTGTTGAATTCTTGCTGGTTGATTTCTGTGGAGAGCCTGCATGTCTCATTTTAATTTTTCTTCATTTTTCATATTTCTTTTCCCTCAATTCTTCCTTTTTTCAGTCATTTGAAATAGGGGATGTAACTTGAAACTGGAAGCAAAAAATTTGCTTTGAGAGATCAAGAGTCCTTTAAGCAGCTTACTGGATCAGCAGTCGCAAAGTTATCATGAGGCCTGAACTCTTTCTATGGGTTTAATGGCAGCCGCACAGTACTGGAGCAAACATCACAACTCTTATCCTCAAGGGTAGACTTAGTGCTTTACACATACAAGCAGAACTAAATACTATACTTTGATGTACTTTTTTTTTTATTGTTATTACTTTCAACCTGTTGGGAGTAAGTTTCTCTGTACTCCTGGCTAAGATTTCCCTTGATGTTGTGTGGATCTCGTGTATTCTATATAAAACTGGCAAGGACCTTTCTTGTAGTTGGTAGCCATCCTAATTGCTATCAACTGTGGATTTGTGTCAATGGGAGTTTTGCACAATTCCATGTGTAAAACAGTGCTCTTGGTGTGACAGCATGATTGCAATATGGAGTGGAACACTTAGTGCTTGCCTGGCACTCCTTGCTGTGTTAGGTGAAAGCAGAGCCCAGTGTTTATATCATAGGGCTGAGCTGATGTTCCATGGGCTGAATCATGCTCAGCGGTCTCTGACCACATTAAAAGTGCCAGGGTTCCAGTTTTCAGACTGTAGGGGTGGGCAGTTACTAGAGCATGTTGTGCTCTGCTGTTACTTGGTATGTTCTCCTCAGGTAAATCTGCGTGTCGGCTGCTGGGATTCAGGGGACTTCCCTCCTGCTAGTGTTTATTTAAAAAAAAATCCATTTCATGAGCTACCTGAAGCACAGTGAAGACAAGGTGCATAAGCTGTACCAGAGGGTTGACTATGCAGGGCCAGTATCAGCCAGAGGGTGACTGTCTTGCCAGGTATTTAAAAATAAAGCCTTCTACTGTTATCTTGGATGTCTCATGGACTTTGGGGAAAAAATGAGGCCAAGGGGTGTAATGACAGCCCAGTTGATCAAGGTTGTCCCCTGCGGTTACAAAGAACCATGACATATAAGCATGTTTATGAACTACCCAAGATCCATTAAAATAAAATAACCCAACACATCTCCAGGGTTTTGATTGTTTGTTTTGGGGGTTGAGAGAAATAAGAAATTGATCTTCCCATCAGAGATGTTCCATAGCCTCGCTACCTTAGATAGGTAGGAATCTGCATCTAATTTCATCCTTAATTAGTTATCTTGAAACATAGAAACACACTATTTTTAGCGGTAGAAGCAAAGATTCAGTGTAGGAAATCATAATGGCATCAGGTCACTGAAATGCCCTGGTGCTACAGGTCCAACTCCTAGCAGTCCTTTAAAAGTAGATGAGATGAGCAACATGGACTGCTCTGTCGTGAAAGAGTAAAACTTCCTTCTAGGTTTTTTTTCTTTCTTTTTAAGACAACAGGACATACTCCTAACTTAATATGATTTGTTCTGATGTCCCTTATTTAAATTTTCTTTCCCATTCTCACCTGTATGTGCAAATCACTAAACTAATTTAATCAATTCAGAAAACTCTGAATGTCAGATAAAAGCATATTAAAAACTCCCAAGTTATAATGCTAACATGCTGAGGGAACTCAAGTGTAATGTGCATACATATGTCTGTATATATCTGTATAGTAGCAGCTGAAAGTACGTGCATGTATGTGTGTGTTGACATGACAGGAAGGTATTTTGAACTTTTCCCAGGGTTTGTTTGAAAGGAAAAAATATACAGTAAAAATCCATATGTATAATTTGTGAGGCACTGCAGTCCTTGCAGTATAGGTTCATTTCCTGGAGTACAGATTTAACTAAATTGCCGACTGAAACAGGTAATTATGCTGAAATAATAGCAGTAAAGGAAGTGGGGCAGCACTAAAGCTGATTTGGAATCCTACTGAGAATTTTACTTCCCAGACAATATCATTTGTCAAAATAGAAACACTCATGAAGTTTTATTTAAAAAAATGACACGTTTTCCTTATTTTTTTCTAATGTGTCTAAGTTGCTAGAATATCTGTTTTTACTTGTATGAAATCAATCATTGTTTTTCAGATTTAAGCAACTTTTTGCTCATGTATTTCATTATAGCAAGTATGGAAGTAGAGGAGATTGAAATTGAAACAAAATGACTTGAAAACTATCTGAATAAATCTCTGTGTATTTTGAATGAAAGAGGAAGATTTAAAATAAATAAATAAAAAATATCACCCGTGACCTTTTTAATCCTGCCTTAAGATATATAAATTTTCTGAAGTTTTGAAAATCATTACTTGTCCTCTTCTCCAAGGTTTTTGGCTCAAGTTATTGTGTGGAAGTCTGTGTTTAAAGCCTGCTTTGATCTTGCTTTATATATAGAACTGTATGCCATGAACAGTTTATAGCTTGTTACCCAAAATAATTGGGACCTGCAATGATTGTATATCCAACCACATTATAGTGGAATAACTGAACTTCCCATGTGCAGCACAAATGTTGCCTCAGATCCAAGGATTCATGTGACAGCTCTGCAAGAAGGTTTAGCTATACTTGGCTTTAAAGGGTGTCTTAGCTAATTAGTGTATTAGAGCTCATGGGCCACGGCTAGTGAGTTCAGAGCGTCTGCTAATTAAGTTTTGAATGTAATTTTAGTTAAACTATTAAAGCTTTGTCCCAGGGCTGTTCTCATTAAACAGAACTCCAGCTCTCCTGAATTTTCTTTGTTCAGAGCTCTCTTGCAAGTGCATGGAGGCACATCTGGTATTGGCTATGGCATTCACAGGAGTCTAAAACTGCTGCAAAAGAAACAATGCAATGAAATTTATCTGGGAAAACAGTGAGATCACAGCATAACATTTCCCTTGAGAAAACTGTGAACCTTTTATATGATCTGGCTTAGTGCTTAGTATGGTACTCTTAACCATCAAACTTCAGGGTGTATGAAATCCCAAAGGATGGAAATGGGAATACTTTTTTGTTTAGTGAAGGCTAGAGATACCAAGAGAATGGTTTCATCTCCACCCCCAGAATCCATGCAGGGGCCTGAGCCTGCTGAGCAACACGTAGGTATTCATTGGCTATGGGATCACACACTGACCACCTGTGACTTGAAACCTTGCAGTTGTATTTCGAGTGTCATAATACCACGTTGTTTGGCAGCTTTGGGTTTTTAATTAAATTTTATGGGATATATGCCCACAATATGGATTAGGCCCATTATGTTACTTGGGGAAAAATAATTATTATCAAACAGGAGGCTTTAAAATTGGCAGTTGTTCAAATTTATTTTTTCTTAAAACTTAATAGGCATGTCCAAACGAACATGGCAATTTGTGTAGAATAGAAATGAATACAGTGTTTTGTTGTATCTGAGATCTGTGTGACAGACTGTGACATCTCCTGCTGTGCTGCCAGGTGAAAAATCCCTTTCAAAGGGCCAAAGCCAACATTGGCCTGCAGTGCATTGCTTCTAGCTGGCAGCCACAGCCTGCTCCCTGGCTGTAGTGCTGTGTGCTGGGGGAAGGCTGGGTGTCCCACATCTCTTCTCTCAGTGAGGAGCTGTGGGGTGCCAGGCTGCAGCTGGTCCCTGCAGCGCCTCGTGGCCTGGCGGAGCTGCTGGCCAGCTGGGAGCGCTGAGGGAAGCCAGGGGTGTGTCTGGTTTGCCTCACAGGAACGCATCATGGCACCTCTGCAGGGAGATCCCGTGAATATGCGGACAGATTGTTATCTTTCCTGGGTTGCTAGAGTGTTTAGAGGTAGGTGTGTGTGGGGGGGTGTGTGTGTGTGTGTGGTAAGTGACTTTTGCTTGTGTTGAGTTTGGCTCGGAGTTCCTGGATTGGGCCAATCTCAAACTCCAAATGAACTTCAGAAAGTGCTCACTCGGCAAGCTGTAGGCCTGGTCTGGGTTTATTTCAGCAAGAACTTGCAGTGCTCAGCCCTCAGCCAGCCCTTCAGTCAGCCCTTCAGTCACGTTCAAGTACAGCGTTTGCTCTTAGACCTGACTCACAGACCAGGCCTCTCAGCTTCTCGGTAGCAGTGCCTCAGCCTGAGCACCGACACATCATGTCAAATTCCAGCTCCTTCTTCATGTGTTTTGCTGGCAGCCCTTCTCGAGACTGTGGCATGTTTTACTCAAGTTCTGGTTTTCTTTATACCAAGGAGAAACCACACCATTCCCTCAGCTGGCTTGGCAGCTCACTGTGGTGAATTAGCAGTCTGAGGCTGTGTGAGGCTCTGCTGCCGCTCGGGTTGTTAACCCTATTGGGATGTGTAAGGGACGGTCACTGCGCCTGAGGCTGTAAGAGGGCAGCTCAGCTTGGTGTCTTTTCTTGTCAGGCTGATGGGCTGACTTTGCTCTTTGTTTCCTTTGAATGGACAGCACTGAGAAACAATTGCACAGATGAGGTTTATGTATTTTACCTGGTATTAATATTTCTTTTCACATAGCCTGAGTTAAGCATCTAAAAAGAGGATAATGGTTTATTGATTTAGTTTGTTTTGTACAGTCTTTTCTCTGCTGTTGCATTGTTTGTTTCCTTTTTTTTCTTTTCTTTTTGTGTAGCAAGTTTTCATAACCAGTAGAACTTAATGAAGTGCATTAAAAATTGTGCTACAAAGATGAGAACACCTTGCTGACAGTGAACTGTGAGTCCAGTACTGAGGAGTTCTCCTAAAGCAATGGGATAATACTTCTGGCTGTATAAGGTCTTTGAACTGGTAATTCACTTTCCTATCTCTTCCATCATTTTCTAACTTCTCTTTTTTTCCAGCTTAGCCTCTAACTTCAGCCTCTGTGAAATTCCTTCTTCACTTCCTCTTCCATATCTGCTCTTTCCCCTCCATGTTAGATCTATGCTCCAGCATTGCCAAAAGCTAGACCTGAGTCTCTTTTCTTCTGTCTGCTTTATTGGCATAAGATGCCAATACAAGGAAGAATAAATATTTTACTTTCATTTCAATAATGATAAAACTGCAGGGTGACAATGTTTTATTATGCTGAACATTTTATTATACTCCTGTAATTGTATACAGTTTAGGATCACTGTTCAGAAGGTGGGATGGAGGGACTTTCACACTAGTTGGGGTCTTCTGCTGAACCACTGTATTTAGGACCTGGAGGTTTTCTACAGTTTTTTGAAACTCTCAAAATGCAACTGATGTTTTCAAAGTTTGCTTAGTTGTGTATTCAGCTGCATTTCTGCGATCGTAAATTCTGTTGTCTTAGTCATAAAAGGTACTCTCAAATCTCTCACGTATTTTATTCATTTTAGAAGAAGTAGATTCCCTTTCGTATATATCAGATTTGTTTAATGGAATTAACCATCCTCCTTACCAGAACGATTTTGATGACTTAATCCCTATGGAATTTGATAGGAAATGTAATCTTGTTCTTGTATGTAGCACTTCAGTTACGATCTTCACAGCTGTGAACTGGGTTTCCCTTATGCCTGTCTTACTTCCCATGTCTCTGTTAATAAGAATTTGGCCGAGTGTGGTTTATAGTTAGATTTCACGCTCATTACAGTGTGACATGAACTGGTTGCTTGCTGAAATGGGCATTCAGGAGCTTAATAGAGGGCAAGGCTTGCTGTTGTGCTCAAAAAATAAACACTGTGAGGAAGTTTCTTCATTAGAAAAGGATGAGAACTGTAAACTCAGGAATCTGAGAACTATCTATGTACAAATCTGAGTAATTAGAGCTAAATCAGGGAAGGTGTGAGATTTCAGCTTTAAGTCATACCTGTCAAGGGTTAATGGGAGTTGAAGCGGGGCTGCTTCCTTTGCCAGCGGTATCCTTTTACATACATGCTTTTAAAAACCTGCTAACCAAATACAATCAGGCCCTCACTTAACAACCCTTTCCTAAGGTTTAACTAAGGCTGTTTGTCCAAATCTGCTCACGTACCATTTGATATCATGTGGTAGAATCATAACTACCAATGGGAGAGGCCACAGACTTATCTGAAGTGAAATGTCTGCCAAGAGTCCTTATCCTATGTGACACCCAAGCTGAGGTCTCCACGATTACGCTCACTTGGAACAGTTCCTTTGCAACTATTGTTTCCCTTAAATTTGATATTTGTCCATGAATGTGCCCAAACTTCTATAAATACATTAAAAAAAAAAGACAACTCTTCTTCATGTTTTCCAGAATTTGCCTCTATCATATGTGTTGCTCTGCTTTTTAACTTTTACTGAGGACAATTGATTGCTTGCGTCATTGACACAGCAAAACCAAAGCTCAAAACAATGCAAATGCAAAACACACACACAAGTTGATAAATAAGTGGATTACAAAATGAATTAACGTTGTTTTTAAAATGAATTTTCATTTAAGAAGCCATTTTGCTGAATGGGGGCATAGATTTGTCTGTTACAGCTCTCTTCTCTGACCAAATTTGCTGGAGGCAACGGTTCTCTTTTAAATCAGATTTGTGAAAGACTACCAGTTGAGGAGAACTGTTGGCCAAGTGAAATTTGGGTTCTAAAACTTCTGCAGGGTTCTGAGTGAGTTCAGGCTAATTTTACAATTCTAGCTTTGATTGTCTGTTCTGTGTGACAGGTGTAAATGACCATTCAAACCAGTTTGAGGAATGTTATGTACAACTCCTGTTTGTTTGTTAGTAGTCTCTGTGGTCAGTTAGGCTCTGAACTCTGTTACCTTGCTGCACGTGCCAGGAAAACAAATAGTGCCTGAGTATACATCTATCCAAAGAAGGCTGTGACTTGCTTTTCTTTTTTTGTTTTAATTAACAATTTTTCTTCCTAAATTATACGACAGTTTTGTAGGCAAAAAATTGCTCAATGTTTCTGAAACAGTGAGAGATCATTTAATTCCTGCCTTTAATTTAACCACAGCAGATGCTGCTAACCATACTCTGCTTCCCTACAAGGTAATTTACCTTGAAGGTGAAGACTGGAAATATATTGTTTAAGTAGTTAACTTGGCTGCTCTGAAATGAGGGTGACCAAAATGAGTTGATGACTTGCACCTTAGGACTAGACTACTAAACAAAGCTAACCGTACAATAATACCAGTAAATGCTCTCTGGGAGATTCATAGCTCTTTGTACAACCTTCCTGGGGAGGACAGAAGTTTCTTTTGTTTTGGAGCCAATAAACGTATTGGGTTAAGCAATAATGATGGTGATATTGTGAATGGTAAGCCTGCAGAGCTACTGGAAGAAGTCAGGAATGAAAACAGCTGGAGAAAACAACAGAGGACCCAAAAAAGGGGGTACTGGAGGTTAGAATGAAGGACAGTAAAGAACTGAAAGGCAAACATGCTGCATGTAACGTAATACAACATAATGATTTTATAATCATGAATTACTTGAGGGATGAGCAGTTTTGTGAGTTGAAATGTTAAAGCTTTCAAATGCTCAACTTAGTAAAGGTGGTGTCAAAATCCACAGTGACTGCTCTGATAGCCTGCCACCGCAGCCTTTTTCTAAGGCTTCTACAAATTGGAAATTTACAAAGTTAATAATGTTTTTTGTCACTGTATATAAAATGGCCATAGGAAAACTTCAGGATCTTATACTTGATACTGCCATACGGAGCCTGCATTTAATTTGTGGTTGTCATTTGTCTTCCTTGTGCCCCTTGACACAGCTGCTGAGCACTGCGAGGGTTCTGTGCTTGCCAGGCCTTGAGCTTGGTTAGTCGCAGCTAACTTTAGATGTCTGCAAGGTAGATGTTGACATCTGAGCTGGTCATGTAGTCTCCCATCAACACTGGAAAGAAACAAACTTAAGTGAGGTCAGTTTTAGCACTTGTGACTGTTTCTGGTAAGCCACGTGAGCAGGAATGTCTGTTTTGCTACTTGTGTTGCACAGAGCAACATGAGGCCTCGTCTCTAGGTGGTACTGATATATATAGACCCTGGGTGAGAATTTTCTTATAGCATTGAGAACGTTGTTATTTTTGAATGTATAGCAGGAGGTAAGTAAAGTAGGATTAGCTGCTCAGAGTCTAGCTGCTTTGAAATTTTACAGTTAGTTGTGCTATTTTAACCAGAGGAGACGTATTGGGTTTCTGTGGATAGACTCTTGTCCTTTGTATGTGCTGGAAGTTGCTGCTGTGTCCAAAGCTGCCACCCTCTCAGGGAAAAGGAGAGAGAGAGAAAAAAAAAAAAGGCATGCGAGAGGATAAGTTTAAAGAAGGAGCAGATGACAGAAAAAGCGGAAGGGAAAGCTGCTGACTCCCCTTTATTCATTGCTGCTTTAAGGAAGGCCACTAAGACGGAGAGCAAATTGGCATGTCAGCAGTGACACCAAGCATCAGTCACGTGTATCTGAAAAAGGGTAGATTTAGGAAGCTTTGACTGCTGAACTTGGCCTCTGTTGCGCTTGTTTGAGTGTGCGTGACTAAAGGAGAGTGTGACTGTGCCTGCATGCATCAGAGGGAGAGAAAAAAGAGGCACAAAGACTTATCTTTGCAGGACCAGAATGTGACACCCGCTATCAACAGTGGGTACATCTCCTTTACACATAGGGGATTTCTGTCCATTGGTCATTTTGTTCAGTACATCTTCATTGTTTGCCTGTATGTCACAAAACTGGATAAACATTCACAGTACTTCTCAGCCTTGTGCAACAGCTATGACTTAGTCACCATCTCCTTGTATCTCTTTTAAGGATTTTCTCAGTCTGTTCAATCTTCACTTGTTGCCCAGTAGCAGTGGCCAAAGTAACAGCTCCATTCTGTTAAAGGTGAGATTTATGCCAGTAAGAGAGGGGTGGAAGGGGTTATAACAGCTTTAAACTGATCTTTTCAGACTGGCTTTTTTTCCACCATGTGTATAACAAGCATAAGGAACAAATAATAACGCCATCACTCTGCTTTGCAAGGATTCTTGGCACATGGCAACAAACTAGGTGAGGTTAGAAGACGTTCTTGGTCTTTTCGTAGGGTCTTCGCAAGCTCTTCAACTTCTGCATAGTATGTTTTATTGGCCTGGATTGACCTTTAAAATTTTTCAGCCATTGCATCCCATACCATCCTATCCCTGCTGTCACTGCTTCCTACCACAACTAATTGTAATACCTTACAAGGTTCTGTTAATGTCTTTAAAGCAATTTGTACTTATCTTTGATCATAGATTTCGATATTTTCTTAATATCTTCTCAGTGACACAATGTTTAAGGACAATAATTGTATGCTAAATAACCTTTCCCTTATAAGCCAGCGGTACCAGTGCTTGAGACTTTCTTGAACAAAAGATGACATCATCTTGCAGGGAAGGAAGAAGACTTGTCTGTGTATTAGTGGCATAGATAAGGAGGAAAAAAAAAATCCCTCTGTGAACATTTGTGCTTGAGGGAGGAGGAGCTCCTATCACTCAGATCTTGAGTTGCTTTGTTGTAGCCTGCTCTTCCTCTTTGATGCTTTTTTTTTTTCTTTAGAGACCTGTAGTTAGTTATCTCACTTGATTAAAAGCAGAACGTCCAAACTGAAGGGTCACCACACTTGGGAAGTCTAGATGTCCTGTGTAAAAATAGGCATCAGCACCTGATATGCCTTTTGAAGACAACGGGAACCAGTCCTGCATGAGCTAGCTAAATATAGCAACAGCCTTGCAACTTGCTGGAGAGTTTAATAAAGAGAAGAAATTCCATTTGGGCAGGTAGGGTGCAGCAGATCCAGCAGATCTCCCATCTATACTGTCTAGTGGCTTGGGTTCTTAATAAGAGGAAAATTGCTTTGATTTCGAGTTTTCGATATAGTGGTGTAGAGAAACTTGCTTTGTCAGATGCTTTGAAGTTTTGAGCAAGGAGGATTTTAAATGCTTTTTATTCAGTTACTACTTGTAGAGAACAGAAATACTTGAAAATTGCCTTTTTACTTTGCAGCCACTTGCAGAGATCCACCCTGCATATAGCCTTTACTTAGTGAAATAACAAGAAACTGAAGTGATCCTAATTGCACGGTGTACCTTGACTCCATGTTTCAACTGTCCTTTATTTCACTTTAACATTTACTGCTCTTTCACATAGACCCCCACCCCCCTTTTTTTTTGGTCTTGTTTGAATTATTATAAATTATTGATTGACATCAACTAGAAGTGGCTGTGAAGTTAAAGAAGCTGGACTGATAAATCACTCAATCTGAAGTTTAATAATGCAGTTCTTGTGTTCCCCAGTTTAGGCACATGTCTTAAATCTGTAAGATTTGGCGGGTTGGAAGGTTTTGATATATGTTGACTTCTACATATGAGCACAAAGCACCAACTGTACAAAAAAGGAGAAAATAATCATGTGGAATGACAGAGATCTGAACTGAAAAATGGACATGCTGAGTAAGAGTGGAAAGGGGAGAACACAGACAAATTAAAGATGCAGGAACAAAGCATGAAGGCTGCAAACTGGCTTTTTGAGCGCTTGTACTCCACACAGCGATGCTCTCTGTGTAATCCATCCATCCTCTGAAAGACAGCCTGAAAGGTTTCCATTGCAGCAACTGAAAGGGGCAGTGCTGGGTGTGTAGCATTGTGAGTACTGCCAAGCGTAACATCCAGGGGAGGAGACTGAAGAGCCGTCACATGGAGGTACATCATGACCTGTAACAGCAAAAAGAAAGCAGGGTACGTTTGGAGAAGGAGGAGCAAACAGCAAGATGATCTGAAGCTGTTGGGGTAGTTTTTGCCTGATGTAGGTTCCAACAGATTGCATGACTACTTCCTTAATAAGTTATCTAAAATACTTGCATGTGGTTTTGGATCAACTCTGTAGTAGGTCTTCATTCACTTTGCCAAGTATATTATTCAGCAGTTATTAGTGGATTTGTGAATAATAGGATTGTGTTATTTTTCTCCTGTTAATCTTGGTGAAAAGAACCACCAGAAATATGTTCATACAGCATCATTTGGTGCTATAATTACATTCAGTGCATAGTGAAGAGCATACGGTTGCCATGTACTACCTCAAACGCTAAAGCTAGTTCCTTGGGAAAGAGTTATATCTGAAAAGGAAATTTTTAACCTTGTTTGGTAGATTTGGCACTTAAAGTATTTGGTATGAATAAATCTTTCACCTTATATTTGTAGGTCATTTCATCTCTTCTCCAAAAATCTGATATTTAGAAACATCTTCCTACTGCCTGCAGATGTTCTGTTCTGGGGACCCTCTTTAGGTAATAATTTGGCCTCTTTGAACATAAGAGCATTTTTTGTTTGTTCTGTCTGTAGACTAGTTGAAGCTGAAACAGGTGTCTGACCAAGAGGGCATGCCAATGAACACCAGACTCTTTAAATACCAGTCAAAGAGTGAAAGAACAGTCATTTGAAAGAGCAGGGAAATAGTGCTCTGAAAAACTGTGTATACATGGTCAAAATATACTGAGAATTATTCAAACAGGAATAAAACAAAGGTGGCACTCCTCTTGGTGAGCTGTCCTGTATTTCCATTCAGTGGATGTGCGATACAGGCAGGCAGGTCCAACCTTCTGGGTGAGGCTGAGAGGTAAAATTTCTTTGCTTTTATTTCTGATCTCAGATTAATGAATGGCGGTGTTGGTTCCTTATGGGAGATGTTTACCAATGTCATCTTCTTCCTCCACACAAAAATGCTGTTGTTGATCTGATATCTTTCTAGGGATTAAAAAAAAAAAAAGTAAAAATTAAAATAAATGATACAGAGTTAATACTGTTTCGTCAGTGTTGTCGCTAAAGATGGATGATTTCAGCCGTTTCCGGAGAGGCTTAGGGTATGGATGAGTACAGCAACTGAGCAGAGAAGAGGCTGAAAGACCTTGGGAATCCATCAAACAACCCTCACCCCTCTGTAAGAAGAACACAAAAGCACTCCCCAGCCTCTGCTCTATTCTCTATTAATTCCTTTAGTATGGAAAAAATACAGAAATTATTTAAAAAAAAAAAAACAAACATAAAAACCTATCTTTTGAGTTCCCTCAAAACCATATTGTTCTTCTGTGTTCTTCTATTGTGTTTTCCTCGAAAATAGTTACCAAACTCTGAAGTCTTCTGAAGTAGCAGAAAGTTATTTTTCAAATGGCATCTAATGTTAAGACCTTTCTGTCGCCTGTGCTCCTGAAAACGGTATTTTCATTCCTGAATGCTTGAGCAGCTTTTGTTTCTGCTGAAAATAACTCAGCCAAGATCAGATTTTAGAGAAAGATTAACAAAAATAAAAGGATAGAAGTTGAAGAGAGAAGGAAAATGTAATGGTGTCACTGGCTTTAAGAGAGTGTTATGAAGAAGCCCCATCAGCCTTTGCATAGGCTGTGCTCCTGTGCAATTTCTAAATGTATCTCTCCTGAATGTATGGTATGGAATCAGTTCATTACGTTCTTTAGCAGTTTATTTCCTTGGAGCTTTTCCCATCTTTTCCTTGGGTCCCAACAAAGATACATAGAAGCTTGTGGAAATTCGCAGCATTCCCCTGTACTATGTGGAACAGATAGGTAAATCCTGATAGACCAAGACAAATTACATGCACTTGCCTGTCTGTGAGAGACAGTAATAAACTGGAAAAATACTTCTCTGCCAGCACCTTTCCCACATTGATTCATCTTGTTCCAGCAGCTTAATCATAGCCATTTGAACGTGCCATTGCAGATATTAATTCAGTTTGACACATCCATTTTCCATACACTTGGGAAGGAAATCTCTTTCTACTCGTTCCCTACATTAAAGCACAAAGCGAAATAAAATAAAATAACCACAAAGAAATGTTATGTGGTTGGTACCAGTACCGGTTGCTTTATTTGTTTGTAGGTTCTTGTTCTTTTTTGAAATAAGCTTGAATGGCAAGAGAGGCCTTTAGATAATCTGGAGGGGATATGAAGAATGTGCTTTGTTTAAACTAAGCAAAAATAATTGAGCTTTTCTGTTGCTGCCCGAAAGCCATGTCTTCTGTTTCTGGGACCTGTTTACTGTGTACTGTACAGAGCCTGCAGCCTTTCTGCAGCGGAGTGGGACTCCCCTAGCCTTTCTGCTGTTTCCTTTTTTATGGTTGGGCTTCTAAGCAGCACTGGTATGCCCCAAACACCTGCCAGATTTGCATATCATTCTTGCTTGGCTTGAGCATCCACTGCAAAGTTGGCACATGAACTGTGGAGAAGCAGGGCTAGTGTTTTGATTGTACGCCAGAGCCTGATACTGAAATAGGCAGTGGGAAGGAATCCAGTAATTGTTGGCCTCTGATCAATGAAAACTGTCGTTAGGCCAGTAAATCGTCGGTATGTGGGCTTAGTTCTATATATCTTCTTTGGGCTGGTGTCACCCTGACTCCAGGACGAGAACATTATCAACATGTCATCAAGTCTGCCGGGAGCTTTTTATTACTTTTTCTCCTTTTGATTTATATCCATTCTCAAATTTCACACAGGTCAGTTTCGACAGCGCACTGAAGGGACGTTGAGGGGATTGTTTCTTTGGTGCAGAAATAGATTTGCCAGCCCTGTCTAGCAGGGAGCCTCTCCCTCCGTCTCCCTCTCCCCGCTGTCTCCCTCCCAATTGCCATGGCAGGAAGCTGAGCCTTCCATTATCTCCGCTCAGACTGCTCGCTGGGTTTGCATTGAGGCAACTCCTGATTAGCTTTGGCCTTGTCCACACACAGGAGTGGCACACCTTCAGTTTAAATAAATTGCTACTTGAATTTGAACCGAATGGTGAAGACTCCATTGTGGGTATTAAGGATTCTGGCTGTCTTCAGTTTTGTTTGGCTTAAAGTGATTCTGAATTGATTAAGCTACATTAAAACAAACCGCACAAAAATAAATGTCTACGTAGGTTTTTGCACTCTAACTCAATTTAAAACCAAGCCTTCAGTTTCAGTGCAGCAGAGCTCGCTTTTGCACAGGCCCGTGCCACCTGTAGCGCTGTGGGAGTAATGGCGGTAAGCCCCGCTGAGCCAGTGGCAGATGCAGCAGCTCTGGCAAAGCCCTCCACTGTTCCCACAGGGACGTTTTGATCTGTTCTTGCTGAAAAAGCTGCAGCTTTTGTGGCTTTCCTCAGAGTTCTCTAAACAGATAAATGTGAATGGTCACTGCTGTGTGTGGATGCAGGAAGCTGTTAAGGCAGTAGAAGAATTGCAGTTGGGACGAAGACCTAAACTTGTTTTAAAGGAAAGCATTATTGTTTTCATACTGTGAATAATTGACCTTCTCTTTGAGCTGTCAATGGAGAGCTTGATGGTCGTTCATCTTTTTCTTTTATGCCTAACAGTACCACGTAATTTTAAGGAAAAGTAGAGTATCTCTCAGCTACTGCTCCTGAGAATGCTAAGTGTGTAAAAGTATCCAGTATATGCAATTAAAACCTGTCGTAGCCTAAAGGTACAGATTCAACTCCTTTTGCATCCAAGTGACACGATTAGAATCTGGAGAAGATCATAGCTGACAAGAATTTGGCCAGAAAATATTGGAGTTGCCTGTTGGATGACAAAAGCAAGGCAGCACGTTCAGAGCTGAGGCTGAATGCACAAGTGGCTGTGGTGTAAGGAGGGATTATATGCTGCTGCCTCCTGTGTATAGGGGCAGCAAGTCTGGATACAGGTGAGAGTTCAGGCCCCACATTTAGCCAAACTTGAAACATTCTGTTTAAAATAACTTCTTGTAATTTCCTTCCTTGCATGTAGGATAGTTTTATTTAAAGGCCAAGTTAGATGAGAAGTTGCTCGTTAAGGTGCATGGCGAGCATTTTACAGACTGAGTGGTTTTCCTGCAGATTTTTTATTCTAATGTGTAAATCCTCATTAAGGGACACTGCTTAAATCTGATCGTGGCCCCATTTCAGCAAAGCACTTAGCGTGTGCTGAAGCATGTGGGAAGTCAGTGAGATTACTTGCATGCTTAAAGTTAAGCAAGTGCAGTACTGACTTGGGATGTTCCTGAGCACCAGATTAGTTGCTACACAAGTACGGACCTTATTACTCGAAGTTAAATATTTTGGATTCTTTTTTTAATCTTCTTAATGGGAAAGTGAGTAGGCTGCCCTGAAACTCCTTTCTTGCCAAATTCCATTTCTTAAATCAAAGCTCACACTTGAGTTACATGACCACAAAAAGCATTACAAACTAATAAACCTCTGGATTTGTTTACAGTTGTGTAAATTTAAAAACAGACAAACCAGTTCAAGACTTCTTTGTTCTTATTTTTTCCTTTTCTTTTAGTATTTACTGTCAGGCTTGGGCCTTTGAACTGAGTTCTCAGCTGCATTATGCTTGTCCCTGGCTTGAACCAGCATGGGGGCCAGCGACAGCTGCCTGTACCTACCAGCGCAGCCAGCCTTCCTACCTCTGTGTGCAGAAACCCTCTTCAAAGGAGCTACTGTTTTCTGTCAGTGTGGTATAATATGTCCAGTGACGTACCTGCCTGACCCACTCTGTTATCAGAAGGTTTAAATGCAGCCCTGATCACAGAGGGCTGCACAACTGCTTCTAAAGCCACAGTGTGGTGACTTGCCCTGTGTATAATTAGGAACCTTGTGTTCTCTCCCGTTCTTGCAGTGCTTCAGTGAGAGGAGCAGAGTGCACACTGTAAACGGAGAGCTAAGCCTCTGTGTGGAGGGGCGTAACAAAAATAAATGCAATGATAATACACTAGGAGAAAAAAGAAAAAAAGAGCAGAGGTCTCTAAACAAGCTTTTGTGTGTTATCTCCAGCAAGATTGATAAGAGAATTCACAGCATGAATTTGTGTACGTGTGTGATCGTTGGCTTCAGCATGTCGTCTTTAAAGTCTGGTACAAATTGTATTTGTTAGTTTTGCCTCTTGTCCTAAATTTTATCCGGAAAGTGAGATCTTGAGGCTACGATAGCTTCCTGTTCCATTTATTTATTTATTTAAAAATCTTCTAAGTTTGTTACTCTTAAATGGAAAAAAACACCAAAGCAGAGCAGAAGGAACTCTGCCCATCAAAACAGGCCTACAAAAGGATCCCTAGCTAAAATAAACGGAGCACATTTCAGATTCAGTCAGGATGCAAAGGAGTACACAACCTATAACAAGCATAGCAAGGACAAAGTTTGCTTTGCAGGCGTTGTGTGAGAGATTCACAAAATTAATCTGTTAATTGGGGTTTTGCCACCACGTTGCAATTGGAAAATATGGGGTATACATATTGTTTGCCATAGAAGCTGAGAAAGGTGAGATAAAATACCTGGAAATAGTACAGTGTGAGCAAATAGAGTCTACTTTACAGTCCAATGCAAAATCCATGTGCTGCAGTCCTGAGTGCAACCTTATTCCATCCAGGTTTTGAACTGCTGTCTGTGCTAAAACTATCACCACTGTTGTGTTTTATGATCTAAACCAGGTTGCACTCAGGTTTCCTGAAGACAAAATCCTGTCACGTAGTAACAGACACCGTCCCACTAGGCTGCCTTCCAATATTTGAGTCTACAAGACGCACCAGTTGAAATGAGCCAGAGACCTGGGTACGGCTCTGGGCCTGTGCTCTGGGGACTCCGCTGGGCCTTGTCTGCAGCGTGCACCGGTCTGCAGCAGGTGGCCTTTCAGGGATGACACTGTCCTCTAGCTCAGCGTGCTGTGGTGTCTGTTTTGGCTCTGCAGACCCAGGAATGGGGTTTACACAGATGAGGTTTACAGTCAACATTTGAGCGTTACATTTTTCTGTAAACATGGTGCAACTTTAAGGACTTCTACTTGCATCAGTATATGTATTTTCTTAGCCTACTTTATACTTTCCCACCTCTCAAGTTCGTGGTTTTTAGTTTTGTTTTTAGAATCATAAAACTCCCAAGTTGAAAGGGACTCACAAGTATCATCAAGTCCAACTCCTGGCTCCATGCAGGACCACCCAAAATTCAAACCTCATATCTGAGAGCTTCTTGAGTTCCAGAGCTTGGGGCCGTGCCCACTGCCCTGGGCAGGCTGTTCCATGCCCACTGCCCTCTGGTGCAGACCCTTTCTCTGACCCCCAGCTGCTCCTCCCCTGACACAGTTCCATGCCGTTCCCTCGGGCCCTGTTGCTGTCACAGAGATCAGAGCACTCTGCTCCCTGTGCGGCGCTGCAGCCTCCATGAGGCCTCTCCTCAGCTCCTCTGCTCTGGGCTGCACAGACTGAGGGGCCTCAGCTGCACCTCATGCATCGTGCCCTCCAGACTCTGCACCACCTTTGTAGCCCTCCTTTGGGTCCATATAGTTTTATGTCCTTACACTATGACATTCAAAACTGCACCCAGTGCTTGACTTGAGGCTGCGACAGCGCAGAACAGGGTGGGAAAACATCTCTGTATGGGTTTTAACGTCTCTGTACGGACCATTGCCTTTGACGTGTGTCGTTTGAGGCCACACTTCTGAGGGGAGTGTCAGTGCTATAAACACTGATGTGAGAGCAGCTCACGTAAGAACTTTGAAGATTGCTTTACAGTGGTCGCTCAGGTTGTGCACACAGTGCTTTGGTAGCAGGCGAGGTGCTGAGATTAATCTACATCACTTCACAGTAGTGTAGCATTGTAGAAGAGCTTCACTTACAGACATCATCCACAAAATTATGTTCTTTATACCTCATTTCTTTTGAATTTTGGATGTTTTTTTTCAGTGCAGCTCTAGGTGTATGCTGGTGTTGATACCTAACTTCATCTTTACGTACTATCTGAATAAAGCTCATTTACATGTTAAAGAAAATTTTCTCACGAAGGCAGTGTTAGTGTTCTCTGAAGTGTCAGCCAGCAGCCCTGCTCATTTCTGTCAGGTAAGCGGTAGAATTTGCTTATTTCCCAGAAATCCCAGTTTCCACTGGGTATCTGCCTCTGCTTTGCTCCCCATCCAGTCACACTCTCAGCAATTAATTCTTGCTTGGAGAAAGCTGTGGCTGTTGGAGCCATGCTGTAAGAAAAATGCTGCCCTGCCAGGAGCTGTGAGCAAATGACTGCATGCTGCAGATGCCTGTGTGTCCTGGGTGTGCTCATTCAGATGAGCAGCTCCTGCATCTCCAAACTGCAAAGTGTCTTTAGGAGTTAGACCCAAGTCATTGAAAGTCATGACAATGGGCATGGCACATTAGTATTTTGATCAAGTGTTAAATATTTGCTGGATATGGTACTAAATAGATAAGAGGTAAAGACGTGAACGTGTTCTCTCTCTATACTCATCCCATTTTCTTTCCTGATGTAGTTTTTGGTTTTCTGCCTTGTTTTTACTTCAGCTTTTGATTACTCCATTCTCACTGCATTTCCTAGTGCATTCCCCAGCTGACTTTTTATCATCACATTTAACTAGCCTATATTAGCATTCAGATTTTTTGTCCCAATTTGAGGTTTATTTTTAATGAGGTATAATTAACATTAGTTCTAGTCAGATGCTGCGTTTCATATGCTGTTATTCAGTTACATATTCCTTGTATCTTTCTAAATTGTTTTTAAAGATTCATTTTAAATGTTTGATCCTGCAAACTGTGGAATGTGCTCATTTAAGTACTCATGTTGGTTCCCAAAGAATCGTTCATTTGAGTCAGGTTGTGTTTTTGCAAATATTTCCATGACTGAATGCCTTTAATTTTTTCTGTGTCTCTATTCGAGTTTTCCTACATAATTAAGCCTTGCCTATAACTTCTCCCAAACTCAACATCTTTCTGCATTAAAAAAGAAGCAAGCAAGCCAGCAAATAACAACCCAAAAAACCCTCAAAAGTAACAAAACCTTCACAATATTTCTTGCTCTTACAATTGTCCATTGTTATCACCACTCTGGTTCTGTGTGAAACCACATTGTTCCTTCAAATGGAGACTGTTGGTAGTTTCCCGTAAGAGCTGTAAGGTAACTGTTAAAGCAAATAAGACAGATAAACAGTAGTTTCTTTGTGATAAAGGCAGCTGAGCTCTAAAATTAGACCTGCAAAGCATGGCATATGGTTGAGGATGTTAATTTGCAGATGGCCTATGCTAGGCAATGGAAATAAGGATTCCTTGAATTAACATCAATTACAACACTTCAGTTTACCTCGTAGTAAATCCACAGTGTGTATGCTGTATAATTACGCACATCAGAATAGAGTGACTCAGATGTTCAGACTTCTGTTCTGACTTTTTTGAGGGAGGGAGGTGTTTTGCACAGTAAAATGGTTGAAATAGATAATGAGATAAGAAGTGTTTCAGGCAATTTAAACTCCGTCAGCCCCTGTGGGGAAAATTGTCCAGTCTTTGTTCTTATTTTCCCATAAAACACTGAAGGTTATGCATTTGCAGTGTTGAATTTATATTTTGTGTCCATCTAAATCAAATCTGCATTTAGCTGAAAATGGTGGATATCTTTAATTGAAGTGCAGTAACCTTTCAGTAACCTTTGTTGAGATTTATGAATGAATTTGTATCTTAAGGTAGTATTTTATTTAGCTATTGTAAATGATAACAGCCTTGGTAACAATCAGCCTAACACTAATAGCTGGGAGAGCTGTAGTAAATCTCAATACCATCAATACCATCAATACCAGTGGGAAAAGATTGATCAAAGCTTCAGGACTTTTTCAGCCTTGAGTTTCCTTCTTGTGTATGAGCAATTTCTTACTCTCCGCCTTCTTTTCTTGATTGCAGTGTTTCTCTTTATGGTTAAAGAGGAACTGTACCCCCCAAGAGGTGCAAGAAAGAAATAGAAAAACTCTTCAGTTTTTACTGAGTAGCATGAGCAGACAACTATTTAGATAATGAGGATCATTAAATATGGTGCAAATAGCAGTGCAAATGCCTTTGTCAGTCAAGTGGACCTTTTAGAAGACTTTGGAGCCAGGATATTTCCTTTCATCATTCGGGCTTTGCTGAGGTGCACTGTTGATTAGGAACACAAATGTCAGACTGTCAGTGTGCTGAGTTGGGAAAGCGTGTCTGAGCACACTCTCAGCAGGAAAATCACTGAGCTACTCTTAACAGGTGAAATAAGGTGGGAACTGAGAGAGAAAACCACTGTGAATAGAAGGCAGTTGGCTGAGGAAGAATACTGGCAAAAATCCTCATTATTATTATTTGCTTCATGATAGATGTCATCTTTTCTCACTGCATAGTAAGCCTCTTCTGAGGAAAGGCAGTGCACTGCAAACTAAAAGTTCACTTCTTACACCTTCACTGCTACTCTGCTTTGCACTAATCACTCTTGCAGACAATGGGGTGCACAACAAAAGCATTTTTGCGAAGTTATTTTTCTTCATTACACATTTAGCTGGTAGAATGAATGTCTTTGTAGATAATTAGTGCAGCAGTGTCCATAATATTCTCACTATCTGGCTCCTCAATATAGTTACCCATGAAGATAAGTCTGAGTAATACAAGGTAGTAGGACTTAACCGGTTTTTGACCTTAAAAAAACCTTTATTTAAAAACAAAGACTCTGTTATATGGCATTTACATGTTTCACTGTGTGTCAAAAATGAATGACCCACTAGCTCTAATTATTTCTTAAAACATTTGTCAGAATTTTTCCTAAAGCAGGGTCATCAAAATGCAAACCTCAGTAGTGAGTCCAGGTGGGATGCCTGCTGTCACTGCAATTGTTCCTGGCTGTATGATGCTGTTCTTAAAGACTGTAGGGCTTATCTACCCATGGCCAGCAGAGCAGAAACTCCCAATCTAGTATTCACCTGTGCTGCCACATTCATGGGTTGCTATGTCATTTGGAGGTATTGGCTTATTCCTCAGAGCGCATCTGTTTCACGTAATGCAGTTGGAACCAAAATTTGTGCTTGCACTTGAGTTAGAAATGTGTGCTATTCCAAACCAGATCATGGTCAAGTGTAGCTTTTGCTAAAATCTTTCCATGGGATCTTTAAACCAGGTGTATTAATCTCCGCTTGCTTTCGTCTGATTGTTTGGGTTGTGTTGGCCCCTATATGCACTTCAGATGTTATCGTTTATTAGATTACTAAATAACAAAATCTCAAGTGCAGACAGGGACTTGAGCCACTGGGCCATGTATGTAGCATCTCTGACTGAGTAGAAGCGGGCAGAGGCACAGCAGGTAGCATAAGGGCCTGGCTGGTCTGGTGCTGCATGCAGCAGTGTGTTGTGCTCTGACCACAGCCATGAAGCAGTGCCGGGATCATGGTGCCAGCAGTTCCAGCAGGACCAGTAAGATGGGCTGCTCCAAAGGATGAAGGTTTACACGTCAGTTTCATTGTGGAGTACATCGTGGTTTTGGCTTTGTGTATGTTTCAATAGAATAGCTTTTTCATTTGGTTCCTAACCCTTGCTTTTAGGGTCTTTAAAGTAACGTTTTTCTGTGTGTTGCATGGTATTGGGTTGTGGTGGGTTTTTTTGAGTGTTCCTATTTACAGAAATGGTTTTCGTTTTCATCTGTTCTTCCCTACCCTTTTTTGTTGTGTTTTTTTTGTTGTTGTTGGTTTTTTTTTTTGTTTTGTTTTGTTTCGTTTCATTTGTGACTGAGACTTTTTTTCCTTCACAATTTGATTGATCCTTCTTCTTTCAATTCCACATTGGCTGGCTGCATATGGAACCCCCCTTGGCTTTAGCTGAGACAAAATCGACTGCACACAATTTCCCTCTGACAGCTTGTACAAGAGCAAACATTTCCGAAGAGCTGAAAGTCTAGAAATTCAATCAGCGGAAAACCTACTGTGTGGAACAGCTTTGCTAGTGCTACAGCTCCCTGCTGGGTAGAAAGGCAATCCAGTTACAATAAATCCTTAAGAGTGGAGTCATTTGGGTAAAAGGAAAAACAAAAGCTGGTTTATACAAACTGATTGAAGTCAGACGTTTTGACTTCCCATTGAAAAGGGAGTCAAGGCCCAGGCTTGCTTGGTAATTTAAAGGGGAGATTGGTTCCTTTCATCTTTCTCTGGGGCAGGTTCTTAATATTTTGCTTGTGGAAGAAATCTTAAGAGTTTTCAACATAAGTTAAAATATCTACTTTGATATCGATATTGATGCTTTAGCTAACCATGAACTGAGCTGGTTCTGAATGCTCCAGTGAGAGGCGAACGCACAGTTCTCATTCCAGCCTCTCTGATTTTGTTCCACTGCAGTTACAGAAATGTGAAACTAGGCTAAAACTGGGATCCAAGTCAAGGCTTACATGTCCTGCCAGGATGGCTTGAGCAGCAGTGTTTGTACTGCGCTGCTGGTGTGTCGTGAGCTTGTGAACTTGTTGATGCAATCTGGGCTTCCCGACAGGCTCTACTAACTGAAGTTAAGAGGGAGAAGATATCTGCTTTGTTTGTGTTAATTTTCTTTCATTCTTTAAATGCAAACAATTAAAAATTAATGGCATTAAAGACATTTGACGTTAAAATAACAGTGTTTACTGAGATGCTGGTAATGACAGTAAGCATATATTTGAAAATTAAAATGAAGTAGCTTGGGGTAATAAAGCTTCCTTGCCATTTGCCTTTATTTTAATAATTATTTGAACCACTCCTCTCTGTACCTTCCATACTGGAGCACACTAAGCAGACCAGCGGGCTTGAAGGAGAAAATGAAGGAAACGATCTGCTGTGAAGTGAGCAAAGTAAGCTGACTGGAAATGCTGAGGTTTTCTTTCTTCTTTGCCCTTCAGGTGTTTGTGTAAGAGTAGGTAAAACTTTTCCAGGCAAATGTGAATTTTAAATGCTGCTGTCCCTTTTAATAGCTGCATGGGGCCAGTCCAGCCTGCTGCTGTGCATTTAATCTGCATTTGGCTGTCATTCGTCTTCCTCCCTCCTGAATGTGTCTGATCCTCGTGGAAAATATTAAAGATTGTATAAACATCGTTTAAAGGATTTCAACTGGCCTTTCTGTTTAAATAAGCTGTCATGAATCATAGCAAATGAGTACAGAACCTTGCCACCAAGATGGAGTTAAGTTGGTTTAAAAGAAGAAAGCCAGACAGGATGGTAACCTGGTAAGATTTGGGTTGTGTCACTTACTGGTCACTTCCCAAGGAGGAATACTTTGTGTGGTCCTGCAGTGTCCCATTGCAGCTTTGACCCATTCTTGATGGAAGAGAAGGACTGGTGATGTCAAGTTTGTCAGATCAGCTGTTGCTAATTGGGGAGCTGCGTTTTCTATGCCACCAGCAGTGGCCTCTGCTCGGGTACTCTGCAGAAGAGTGATAGATAACAGTAATACTTGTTGGTGGAAATGGTGGAATACAGAGAAAGTATTTTCACCCATAATGATTCAGAAACCCAGGGCTGACTGTCTTTGCAAGATCAATTTCTGTGTTTCAGGTTAAGGAGCTGTGAGATTTGTGTATTTGTATTTTTTTATCAATGTTTCTTGAAAGGAAACTTGATCTTTAGCAAAATTTATATTTTTTTCTTAAAGTTTCTGTTCTTGCAATGTAAAAACAAACAAGCACATTCCAAAACCAGAAAACCGAATGCTTTCCCTGAAATTGTGAAAAATAGACATAAGAGCTCTTCTAAGGTCTTTGGACGTCCCTTGGGCATCATTCTGCCCAGTTCAGGAGACAAGCCATACCAATGGCCTGATATTTGTATTTATATCCAGCGTTTGGATGCCTGGAATGTCAGTCACTTCAAAATGAGGATCTGCTCCATCCTGGCAGACTGAAGGTGGTTTTTCTCCTGTCTGTAGCACGGTTTCTGTGTGTCAGCAGAAGTCCCGCCTGAGGAAGAAACACACATCTGAAAGAATTCTGTCTAGACTTCTGGAGCTTGTGGGGACACCATTGAAAATGCATGGGTGATATTTTTGACGTGCTCATATTGTGAGACTTCAGTGTCCATGCTTTTAGTGCTTGGTGATGTTCTCTGTTCTGTTCTTGTCCTGTCTCTTCTGACTATACCCACCCGACCCCACTCTGGCACTGTGGAAATCTCCATGTCTACACAGTAGATTTGAGCTACCTGAGCAGCTCGGCTGTCGGCTCTCCTGCTTGAAGCTTCCTGCTACCCCAAAGTGTGGTGAATGAACTCAGCAGTAAGGTATTTTATTTGCAAAGCCACAAAGCTTCAGGATGCCTTCCTTGTTACTCCCTTGAGGAAATAAGCCATCCCTAAACACTGAGGCAGGTAACAACAAGGTATTTTACCAAGAACCACCCTTTATCCTGAGCAAATCTGATACAAGATTTTACTTCTGGTTTTCCTAAGCTGTTTACCAGTGTGTTCTGGGGAATCATGGCAGGAACGTGTGCAGGGGGCAGCAGCAGCTGAAGCGGGGAAACATCTGAGGTGCTACATGGAACATTTTTATGCAGATGAAAGTGGATGCAAAGTGTGTGGAAGTGAGAGCAGTGCATGTTGTGCTGTGGTACCATGGCTTCTTTGTGAAACACTGAGAAAAGGGACCTCGCACTGTTGTGCTGCACAAGTTGAGCTGATGGGCTCTGAGGTTTTCATGTATGGTTTCTCTCATCCATCAAACACTCTGAAAAAATACAAGTAGAACACAGCTGCTTGTTTAAAATAGTTTAGACATTAAACATTATTAGATTAGAGATCCCCACGCTTCCCCCCCACACACCTTTTTTCCCCTATAAAAATCCTTTCTTGTTGTTATTTGTTCTGTGGGGATTCTCCAGCTCACTGGTAGGAACTTTCTTCAGATTCCGATGCATGAACTGTGGTGGTGGATTTGTAGGAGTTTGTCTACAAGAGGGAGAAGGAGTTTAACATTGCTATTGTAGTGGTGTTTGTTTTGATTTTATATCCGTCCCATTGGAGGGGAGAGCACCACTGAGAGGTGCTGCCAGGTGTGGCTTCCTACTGCTTTCTAATTGTGTGATCACAGAATGCTCGATTCTGCAGTCCTTGCACAGACAAATCTCCCACTGATTTCAATGGGGAATTTGCCTGCATCAGGGATAAAAGAGCAGGCCCCAAGTTGTGTACAATGATGCAATCTGATCCTCCTGCTGTGGAAATTGATGTAATCGCATTCTCGCCCTCCCCCCTTTTCACAAGCCATCTCTCCACCAGCCCATGGTGACTCCTGGGGGGCTTCTCACCCAACAGGAAGGATGCAGCTGTGTGCTGGAGCAGCAGGGGAGGGGAGGAGACCTGCTCAAAAAATTTATGAAGGGTTGCCTCCTTGATGTAACCCTAGAAAATGGCAGAGGACACGGACCTGCCTGTGCCAAAAAAATCCCATCACCTGCTTTTGTTGAACGAGCCAACACTGCCTCTCTGTAATTTTGCCATACGTGACATGTCCTAGTGCATATTTTGTAAGGCTGAATTCAAAGTGCTCTGTGAATTGAACAATCTCATCGCTGCCTGCATTCATCCAGTGCAGAGGGACAGGGGTAGCGTTTTTTAGGGCTCTGTATTGTTGTTGTTGACAGTCTGTTTTCAGCAGAGCCTTTGTGCCCTGGCACAGCGCAGGTTGCTTGGGAATATGGAACCTGGAGAATGCTGTCCTTTGTTGCTGGCGAGCCGAGCGACCTCTCCGCTGCTTCCTTTGCTTTGCCATTTATGTGGGGTTTGGCTTTATTTTTTTTTTCCTTTGGGAATTCTAGGCTCGGCTGAATTTGTTCTGTGTTTTGCGGAAGAAAGAGCTTGTTAAAGAATTCCCCGATGACTTTGAAGTGAACTATTTATTTTCTCTCAAGGGTTATTCAGTGTAGCCATTTGCCCCCTCTTCTCTGTTTTTTCACCCCAGTGTTTCCTGAGCTACAAACATTCTTGGAATATATTAGTTGTAATGAGTTATGTGGGCATCAAAAGTTTTCTTTGAAACTATATGGCATCAACATCTGTTAGCTCTTAGAGAACAGAGATGCAGACAAAGGGGCTGGTGGGGGGGAGGGAGGAAAAAGATATTAAATTCTGGAGTATGAAGTCTCCGTCTCAAAGACTCAGGGGGAGGGGAAGGGGAAATCTGCTCAGCTCTGCTGCTTTGATGTGGTGCTCTGGCCCTGGGATTCCTTTTAGGGGAATGTGCGTGGCAGACGGTCCCGCACGGCCGTTGGTCTGTCCGGGGGCCCTGCCTGGCGCTCCCAGCCACACCGGCAGCCCTTTGGTGCTGCTGAAATGTTCTCAAGGAAAACGCAGCCTGCCCGATTTCCAGCTGGTGGGATGGGGAGTCCAAATTCTTAATAATAAAGGTAACTCGTAAGAAATATTTACAAGCAAACTCTTTATTTGCTTGTAATTCTCATGACCCTGTAAGACAATATGGAACTGTTGATCTGAATCAGGTTTTCACATGGTGTGTGTCTGCTTTTTACTGCCTGTAATTAAAAAACAAGTGTCTGTTTCCATGTATGCAGCATCAATCAGCACTCAGGCATGCTTACCGATGCTGTGCTACTTACAGGAATGTGTGGGAATGGGTTCTGCCTTCTCTTTTATCTTTTTCTGCAGAGCCTCTCAGTGCTTGTCCTGTGTGCCAGGGAGGAGAGAAACCTCTGTTGTTTGTCTTTTGCTCTTTTTGGCTCCGTTTTTAGACATAATGCTTGTGGCATTGTGCTTCACTGTGGCTTCCTGGCCCGTTAAAAACCTGACCTGTTATAAAATGATTAGTTGACATACCTGGGTTTTGGGGACAAAGAAGTGGTTTGAGAAGGAATGTGAACCATCTGTTTTGCCAGCACCTCCTGTTGACAGATTTATGGATCAACATTAGCATATGCGTCCAGGGTCACACACCTGTGCTTCCTAACAAGGTAATATAATATATAATAATATAATAATAGCAGGGTATGTTTTCGTCCGGAGGATTCAGAGCTCTCTGCAAAGGTGGGCATCAAGAATTCCGTTTTACAGTTGAAAAATGAAGGCACAGGGAGATTTAAGTGACTTACCCTACACCACACAGTGAGTCTGTGGTGGAGCAGTTATTGAAACCAGGTTTCCTCCAGCTGCATAAATATACGTCATCCATTAGCAGGAAAGGACTTTAGAGTCATAAACATAATAGAGGAGCATTGATTGTCATTCTAGGGGAGCTTTAAGCCCTTGTGCTATGAAAACCTGCCACGTAGGAAGACGCAGGCTATTATCACAAGAAAGGTTCAAAATGCAGTGTGTTAATTTTGTAATGATCATTGAAGTCAGTGGAAAGAGTACCCTTGTTTTCAGTGACCACATCTTAAATTAGTTATTCTGTAGTCAAGCTCTGCAGCTATGTTCTGCATGCTTGCTTTTCAGCATATGCCTGGGTAAAATCACCTCAATGCACTGAAGTCTATTTGTTAAAGAGTTTCTTGGTAACCAAATCCATCGCAAAAGAAAGTTGAACAGAAAACCAGATTTAATACATAGCTACATCCATCCGTCTGCCATAAAGGAGAAAGAAGCCCAGAATGAGCAATTTGGAGGAGTTACTGTGATTCTCCAGGCTGGAAGTTAGATGAAGATTTGTCTTCTTTCATTCATGTCCTTAGACTTGTTCATCAGCGTAATCAATATTGAAGAAGTGATCTTGGGGGAAATGGGACAATTGATTTTGCAATCAGGAAAGAGGCCAGAGGATAGCTAGAAGAACAAAGCAAAGTAAATAGCTGAATCTGTAGAGTTGAGTTCATTTGTCCTTCTGAAGTAGCTTCAAAGTGAATTTAAATATAGCAGAAAGTAGTCATTTCTTGTTTCAGTCCATTTCATCTCAAAGACTCATGATCTTTTTTGGCTGGAAATGGCTGGACTGTTCAGTTGGAAAGTAACTGCTGAATCCTTAGATCTGTTCATTCATATAATTGCTTTCTATTATATAATCTGCAATCTGACAGAAGTTCTTGAAAAACTGGGCCTCACCCTATCACCTTGAAAGGAAGCCATAATAGTTCTAAAACTGCCATAATCGTGTTAATGGAAGATGTCACCATCCAACAGCTTGCAAGAGTTTCTAAACATCCACAAAATACAAGGTCAGAGAGTACAGAAACGTTCACGTTCTGTCCTGATACTGGAACGACCTAAAGCAGACTGCCCCTAGGTGGATCTTCTGGATATCTACGGCGTTTAGTACTGGATAATTTTATCTGTTGACCCTTTTTTTTTTTTTTTTACAAGTCCACATTATTCTAAGCTATTGCTTTTTTGATTTTTTGTTTTGTTTTGTTTCTTCTGTGGCTTTCTTTTTTTCCATCCGCTGCACAGGATGCATACTCACTGTCTCACTTGCCTTGCATAGGGCATAGGGATGATTCAAGTTAAATGTGCTGGTTGGTCGCGTTTGTTGCATGTACATCAAGTGACTGGCCACTAAAAGAGGATGCCCATTTGCCTGCTGCTGCAGAGATAAAAAAGCTACCTGCAAACAGCATGTTTCAGTACTGCTGCTACCTGATTTTCATAGGTTAAAAAACAATATATCAAAAGAATAGAAAAAAAGTTGTGTTTCATCCTGATAAAAAGTCTTGTCCAGGTGTTGGACTGAGTGAAGGAGGTTCCCCTGCATGTTGCAAACAGCCTGGAGCAAAAAGTACCACATTCACCATCTTAGTCAGGCATCTTTCTCGAAGGCTTTTGTGTGCATATTCCTACTGCTTCCACTTCCTTGCCAGCCTCATGTTCCTAACTACGGAGTATCCTTAAAAGTGTATGATACAGCTACTTGTACCCATTGGAGGGTCTGTAACAGGATCATAAAGATATTAGGGATATTTCTTGCATAAGAAGTCTCCAGTAGTCCATGGTCCTTTGTGACTGGAGATAAGGTGTTCTTCTGGTTTTTGTCTTCACAGTATTGGGCCGTAAACTGGAACTGCTCTGTAGTCGCCATCTGTGAGATGAGCCTGGGGGGGGCTCCAGTTCTGGCAAATCAGTGGATTTATATATACTGATTTCAAACATTATCTCTGTGTTATTGCGGCTGGGAGTTACTGCTACTAGAGCAGAGGCAGCCAAATTGAATGCATCTGTGTGCTTCACCATTGCAGTTTTGGGGCTGGCTTCTTAATGTGAACTTAGTGCTAGGGTTCTAATGGGGGAAATTCCATAGCTTTGTGGTACACTCATTGTGTTCTACTGTCTCTACTACAAAGACACTAACTTCAGGCACAGAGGCCATATTGACAGATAAGGCAGTAAAATCCTAAACCATGGCAGCGTAACCCACTCAAGATCACTTATCAGAGATGTTAGAGGAGAAATCTGTTTTCTTAACATCTGTACCTGCTGTGATCATATAATGAAGAAATTTCATCTGAGAGAAGCTTCCATGCTTGGTAGAGGAAGAAAAACCCAGCTGTAATGGATCACAGAGCACCAGGTTCATATTTCAGAGGACGAAAACATCGCAGAAGTAGAGCATGCTGCTTTTGCTTAAAAAAAATGCATTATTGCAGTTGTTGTGTGTATTTTAATGTTGGTCTGTTTTGAAGTCTCCTTGACTTCTCCAGGGACGAGCTGCTTTACATTTTCTTTACAGAAAGCTGAATCTCAGTGAATTGTCTTTATGTTGTTTGTGTGAAAGACCAAAGGCCATCCTTGTTCTCTTGAACCTCTGCTTCTCAGGATCATTTTTCCATCAGGAATTGAAGTTTATATTAGGTGACATAGCGTTCTCATTGGCAGCTGCTTTAAAATTGCTCTAAAATCTACTCCAGCAAGAGTTACCACATATCTTATCCCTTGCAGCCCTGTTGTGAAACATTTTTCTTCAACTTTGCTCTCCCAAGAAGTCCTGGGATTTTATTGCATCAGTAAAAGATTAAAGAGAGGACACAATACATGTTTCCTTCAGACAGGCAAAAGTGGGGAGTAAAGTTTTCTGGCTGGACAACTTGTCACTATACATGTGTTTTACTTGGGGAAAGTGGTGAATATGACACTTTGATAAGAATTTCCCTAAAACAGGAAATGTGTGTGTATTTCTTGCCAAAAATGTTGAAAATTGCTTATCTTAGGCTAAATCAAAGGATTTCAGTGAGCTGTTTGAAGAAGGAGAGGTAGAGCAACATTTTTATACTGGAGAAAAGCAACAGCTTTTTGAAAAATATGAATTAACAATATCAACTGTGGTGTAATACAGGGAGTAGGGAGTTACAAACTTCAGAAATGTGCTGGTTGTCACAATAACCTACCCAAATCAAGGGTTAGCCTTTAATATAGCTGATAAATCTATGGATGAAGCTGTCCCTACTTACACTAAAAGCAAAACTGTGTTAGTCACTGTGTTAGTCCAAACGTGTTTGCTAAAACACACTTCTGTTTTCACTCTGTAGCCTTGGCCCTTGTGTTCTGGGTGTTGGGTATTGCAGAAAGCAGCAAGAACGGGCAGAGCCAAGACAAGCAGGAAGAGTCGGGTGGTGATGAAGATTAAAGGAATCAGTGAGTATGGGGGCTGGTAGATGTGAATGCAAGTACAGCCATGCAGAGCCTGGAAGGTGAAGACAGGGAACCTGACCTCAGTGTGAAACAGAAAGGGAGCAAAGGCATGGAAAGAATACAGTATTACGGGCAGAACGATGGGTGAGGCTTTGGCTGGCAGCCTTTTCAGGGAGCTCGGGAGAAGGACGTCAAATGCTGAAGCACCAGAGTGAGTGCCTGGCCTTCTGTCTCCAGAGACACGTGTTGATGAAAATAATGTGTAGGGTGGACAGGGCTGAGGGTAGGATTAAAAAGATAAAATTCCCAGTGAGTTGGAATTCATTGGAGTCTGACTGCTCAGCAAAGGTAGGATGTGAGTGACAGCTGCCTAACTTGGAACCAGCTGAGTGGGAGCCCTGGGATGTGGGAGCTTCCCATGGGTGTTTGTATTCCTTGGGTGCAAATATACTGCTCAGCATTTCTGAGAGAGTTGCACTAATTAACTCTTCCCCCGCCCTCTTCAATCTGAGCCCCATACAGCAGCACCGATCAGAGGACATGTGGGACATGAGGTCCTTTCCATCCAGGCCGGGCAGGCGGCTGTTCATAGCTTTGAAACAGATGCTTGAGCTGAATTTCAGTTGTTGTGTGTGATTTGTGTTGGTAGCTAGCAGAGGCCAACTTCTTTAGCAGGGAAACTCCTGGTGAGGTAGAGACGCTTACTCTCAATGGGTTCCTGTTTAGCAGCCTCTAGAAGTGGCATGCTGGAATAATCCTACGTAAATGTTTCTTCTCTTTCTTCTTTCAAGTTCTCGCTGACCTCACTTATATAGTATTTCACAGGGTACATCTGGTTTTGGTTGTTTCATGACTCAGTGCTCCAGTTTGAAAAAGCAGTGTTGTGATTTAAAACACGGTGTCAGGACAGTGATGTACAGCTACCTATGACCCAAATGCCATTGCCTTTGCTCTCCCCAGCACTGCTCCTGCCACGGGACGGCTTCTGCAGCTGTGCAGCTTGTGGGGAGCCCTTGGGCATGGCTGCAGGAGGCAGGGCCAGCACAGGTGGCTTTGTCCCACCACCCCTGCCCTTCCCCTGAGCTCAGACACACTTCTTCCTGCCCATATAATGTTCTCTTCCCACTAGAATTTATTGCTTAACACATTTACCCTGTCCTGTTGTTCCTCTTCACTTTCTGAATTAGACTAGCTGGTGGTAGATGCACTGTTTTGTTCACATTAAGGGAATTGTGGCAGGTTACTAGGAGAATACTTCTATTGCAGTACCAGCTGCAGTCAGAATTGTTTTCTCTGATACTGGCTTAGCTTGTGTACTTTATTTTTGAATGTGAGCTTGCATAAACCACCCAGAATCCTTTTCTCAAGCAGTTTCACGTTGGTGTTTATCCAGCATGTGACACGTGTCTCAGTAGTGCTAAAGACATCGTGGTTATTCTCCTGGATTTTTAGAAAGAAGAGTTAGTGGTAATAAGATGAGTGATAAGGTTTCTTTCTTTCTTTTAATTTTCCCCTCCTATAGAATCTTAATTGTTGCCCACACCTTTAAGCATGTGTGTGGGAGCTGAGGAATTCTGTTTAAATACAGCCCTGCCTGTGGCAAGGGGGTTGGAATTTGATGATTCTTGAGATCCCTTCCATCCCAAGCCATTCTATGATTCTATGAAATAAGTCACCAAGAAATTCAAATGATACACTCATTGATTTTGGGATGGGTTATCTGTTTCTGTGCTGTTTAAAAGTAATGCTGTGGTTCAAAATCATCAAAATGCTTTTATAGAATTCAGTGATTTATAACTTGATTTAAGGGAAACTACTGGAAATTTATTGCATTAAGTTACTACTTCAACTTAAATAACTAGGAGCTAGAGAACAAGTGAAACTAGACTAGAATATGAAACATACTGCAATGACTAACCATGCAATGATTAACAGTGAGAAACTAAGGAAGCTTGCGCATAGAATATTAATGCTTTACTGCTCCTCTCCTTTATCTCCATTCATCTGCACTGAGTTACTTGATGGTACCTTTTCCATCTACAAATAAATGCTAATTTGTAGGTGGCATCTTTTGAAAAAATCATAAAAATTAATGACTTGTGATTTTTGTAGAGGCTGAGATTAATGACAGCGTTTTGGTGGGCAGCAGGTGCACTGTTTGCTTTCTTAAAATGTTAAGAGATGAAGGCTACCTCCTAGCTTTCTACTTAGAGAAGTATCACCATTAATATCATACCTACTCGTTGCATAGTTGCTGATCAGAAAATCAGGAATATTTTCCCAAGAGAACCAGAAGGAGGGAGGGAGTTCTGTCTTCAATAAGAAAGCAGTTATTAAATACTTGCCATTGTGGGATAGAGCAGGAGGGCCTTGTGTGCTCCTGTAGTCACTTGTATGTATCTCATCGTCTGGGAGAGCAGTCAGGCTGTGCTCTGAGAGCTTCCTGCAAAATGAGGACATGGAGGAATTTTACTAAACAAAAGTATATTAAGTTTTGCAGGTTGCTGTAAAGACCATCTTCCTTGCAGAGACATGATATGCTCTGCCAACATTTCCTGGCTTCTTTTGTTCACAGTGTCCATTTCTTCCATTATTTTTAAGTCAGTGATTGATATGAATTAGCACATGTTCATAAGGGGCCTTTCCTTCTAGAAGAAAAGCTCAAATAAACAAAATAGCTTTTGTGATTTGCTTCTGACAGCTTTTATAGCAGCGTTACGCTATGCTAAATCCCGGGGTGCTGTACCAGGTTGACAGCATTTCCTAGTGCTGTCCAATTTATCTTTGGGCCAAATGTCAGGGTATCTGCTTGTGAAGAGAGCAGTATTTTCAGGATCTCTGGCCTTGCTAACCCCTAATCAAATCCTACTGTTGGTGGAATTTGATTTATAAAATGCTCCTGCAGAAAGTAACACTGACGAGTTCCTAAGGTGTGCTTTTGTGGCTTAGCTACTCTTGGATAACTAATCTCAAAGAATAACATTTAGGTGTGTGCAAGGTAGAAAAGAACCTCTCTCGGCTGCTTCAGGAAAAAGATGAACTGCATTCGTCGTGATAAAACTGCTTGAACATAAAGCTGTGAATACAACCAGGCATTCATTTTCATGTTTTTTTCTCTTATTCTTGCCTTGTGCCAGAAGCTCCCTAGTGTCTGCTCACACTCCCCAGGTTAATGCTGAGAATGCTGGCTCTGTGTTCCTGATAGGTTTTTGTAGGTGAAGTTGAAATAGCTGTGAATGCAGCACTTGAACTTTTCAAGGCCATATCCTTCTTCATCACCATAAATATTTATCAGTGGCAGAGAGTGTTTATAGAATATCTAGGGAGACTGACTGTAATGTAAGATCAGTGACATTATGGTAATGCTTGGAGTATTTGGGATGAATGGAAGAAGGCAAAATAGAAGGCTAGCTGTGATAGCTTACGGCTTAGCTGGGGTGGAGAGATGGAGTTGGAATGATCTGCTAATAGGAGCGTAAGAATGCTCTTCAGGATCTTTATAAGTGGGATTAGCTGCAAAACCAACTGATGCCCTTTTATTACAACTTCAGCACCATTAGAGAACTGTTTTTTGGGTTTGAGATAACATCGTCTGAGTATCTGTGACCGCTGCTTCTGTGTTCCACTAGACATACTGGGGCTGACAAAATTTCATTAATTTCAGGACAGAAGTATCAGGCAGCTCTTCAGTCTCCGGTATCTGCTTTTCTTGGGTGACCTCTGGCACATGAAGGTTTTCTGTTTGTTGGTGGAACCGAGTGATAACATTCCTCTGTGGGTAGTGAAGGGCTTATTTCTCCTTTATCATTTCCATTCAGAGATTTTTTTTTATCTGCTTGATTGACAGAATGTTGAAATGCTAAATATTAAAGTATTCTGTAAAAGGATTTGTATATGAACACAATCTGTTTATCTTCATTCAATTTTTGTCTTAGAATATGTCCAGAACTTTCTAAAATAGCACCAGATGCATTGACTTCTTTCCTGGAAATCAACATTAATGTTCCATTTAGTGTTTTAAATTAATCCTAGTGATGATATATGTATCTTCTTAATACCTTTGTATGTCGTATACTCGTCATTAATTTTTCTTCTCTTTTTTTTAACAGGATTTGTCTGGAGAAGGCTACAGAGACTCTATTGGTGATGAGCACTTTCATCTAGAAGGTATTTAAAGAACAAAACTTTGTGATTAATATTAAGGGATATTAGAATAAGTCAACGAACTAGTCCAATATAGGAATGCATATATAACAGCGCAGCTCTTGATATGGTGATATTTCATTTGCTGGGCAAAACTGACGTAATGGGAGTAAGGTATTATTTCTGTATTCTGTATCACTGTGCTCCTGTTATCAAAAAAGTAAACTAGTTATATCATAGAGACCAAATATATTCGTTAAGGAGCTCAACATTTTTGTCTAGGTACTTCCATTGGCAGCATCACAGTGATAAATATTACTGTATCCAGCAGAGGTGGTAAATGTGATCACTGGAAATGTTTGCATTCAGTTTCGTGCTATGCCACTCACCCTTCTGTGATACATTAATCAGGTTTGGAAACTACTGCATTAATTTATAAAATACCAGAAACTCTTACACAGTACACTTCTCTTGAATATGAATGGAATCATCACTGCTTCAGATAATTGCTTGTTTCCAAGTCTCATCTCATCTCTTCCACTGTGACCACGCCTCTCCTCGAAATGGGGTATAATCACTGCTTGAGTGGGCAGGGCCTTCTGAGACCATCAGTAAGGTCAGATCACCCTGCTCAGCACACCAGTTGAGCTTCTGTTCGACAACTGGGGATTGATGAATGGATGAGATTAATTTGATGACCTTGTTAGTCATTCTTCCCAATAAACAAGGAAATAAGTCAACAGAAACTCTTTGAGTTACTCTCTAGCATAACAAGTAGTTGCACAGGCTGTGTGCTAGATTTATACTGTAGGTTAGTGGAAACAATTTGCCTAACTCATCTGGAGCAGCAAACTATGTCAAGCCTTACTTGGAAAGTGCTCTCCTTTTATAATCAAGTTGTTTGCTCCTGGTGATAGACGCTTACATTGAAAAGATGACAGGGGTTGTAACAAAATTGTTATAATCAATTTTATATTGATTTTAAGTTGTTAAGGCCATAAATACTCCAAATAAAGGGGGACAGAGGTAGAGCTTAGAGAGGTCAGGAAAACTTTGTGTGTAATTATGTGCTGCATATTCTTTTGCAGCATCAGATTGTTCAATACCTGAGGAAGAGTCTGCTGTACTGAATATGCTTACAAAGTATGGGTGTTAGGTAGGGTCCTCTCCCTTTTGTGTACTGGCAAAATTCAGTTGCCAGAATCAAGTTGTAAATTTAAGCTCAAATCATGACAGAGATGTTTTTTGCCTCGATAGCCAAGTAGTTGTACCTTACTTATACAGCATGAGTGGGATTGTGTCTGTTGGTGAAACTGCAGATACCAAAAATACTTCTTTCGTGTCAAAAGATATGGTTTCAGTAACTCTGACCTCATATTCACTGTTACTACTATTTTTATTACGTACTAAGTTACGAACATCTTCCCTATATTTCCTTTGAGCAGTCAGCTTGTGTCATTAGTTGCCTTTTGCTTCCTTCTCTGACTACAAGTGAGTGGTTTTTGGAACATCTTTCTGTATAATATTCTGCTATCAGTTCCTTTCAGGGACTACTGATTGATTCATAGGAGAGAAATCTTAAGTGATTGCTCTATATTGCTTACCAGTGATCAAAAAACGTTGCTCTTACCCGTGATCAAAAAAGGACGTAAAATAGCAGTGCTTTTAAGGTAATAGTGGTGTAATGTCATTCTTTGGGGGCTGCTGAGACTGAGCTGAGAAAGCCCAAAGAGCTGCTGGAAGGAGACTCATTTTAAGCACCAGCCGTAGCAAAAGTAATTTTTCACATTGAACAGAAAAATAGGTTTCATTGAAATAAGGAATTGTGCCTGCACCATCTACATTGCAGCTAAGATCATTAAGTGTTTGTATGTATTTAGGATATGTTGTGTATACCAGATAAAACACATCTGTGACTTCGGAATGTGGGGAAACAAGGAAACTGAGGTGCGGGCAGGACGCTGAAGTAGATTTTGAAAGATTTTCCTTGTTAAGAATGTCTGTCTTCTGTTTCTTGGGGGACTAGCTGGACATTGGTTGGGGGTGGTGAGCAATTGCTTCTGCATCAGTTATTGTATACATACATGTATATATATACATAGTCATAACTTGTTTTCTTTCCCTTTTCTCTGTCTTAGTAAGTAGTTTTATCTCAACCCAGGAGTTCTACTTGTTTGGGTTTTTTTATTTATTCTCTCCTTCATCCCTCCGGGGAGAGGGGAGTGAATGACTGCGTGGTGCTGAGCAACCTGCTGGGTTAAACCACAACAAAATGTTTCATTATTAGCATCACCACAGTTTTCTTTTCTGCTTGTAGTAGGACGTAACTGTAGTAAAGGGTGGCTTATTAATTTTCAGAATTATAGTAGAATCTACTTAATGCAGGATATTAAGTGCCAACAAGGTGAATAACTTCATTTTTTCTGTCATTTACTTACCTCTAATTATTTCTTACTTGTTGTGAAGAATTGCCTTGCTTAGCAGTCAATATACAATAAACAATATTTTTAAACTAGTTAGCAGGAGGACTGTTTTTGTTAGATTTATTTTTAGGCTTTCCAGCTTAATACCAGCAAGAGCAGTTTTACATCATTACTTCTGATGCATCTTACTGCATTTCTTATGAAGTAGCTGACGTCACAATCTTTACATATGTACAGGTGTAACATGTGTTTTGTATATATACATTCATGTCATCCAGAAGATTTGGTAACTAGCTTCAGAGACAGGGAGATGTGACACACCGAGAAATGGTTAATTGGGCAGCTCTCATAAATGGGTGGAAAAACAAAGACTTGATCCCAGCTCTACCAAGTACCAGGCAAGCATCACTGGACTATATTATGCCTTTATAAATACACAGTAGGGATGGGGACAATTAGTTTCAGGAAAAAAAAAAAAAAGAAAAAGATCTTACATTAGAAGTATTATATAGTATTAATTACTTTAAATGATTTATGTCCCACCTGTCCTCTACGCTGTCCATCTGTTTCCCAAGTACAAAATCATTTTCCTCTTTTCATAATATTTTTACCTACAATGCATACTTTAGTTGTTTTTTATTTATTTTTTTAAATCAGGAGAACTCCTGATGAAAAGGAAACATTTCTCAGATTTGCCAAAAAAGCACAGCAGGTGCCACAGTTCTTCTGGGCGAAGGGAAAGCTATAGCCTTCACACTTGGAGACCTTATTGGAGAATAAATCCGAGTTCTTTAGAAGACTCACTGAAAAGACAAAGTGGCAATAAGAGAAATAATTGAATTCCTTATTTTGTTTTACATAGCCAAGTTCATTACCTTTTTTTTCTCCCTGTCTTTTTTTCATCTCTTAGCCGTCTGAGCAGTACAGATAAAAAGAGCTCTCTTTGCTGGATTTAACTTCTGTGTTGTTATGTAAAGCTTGATCAAATCCTTTCGTCTTAACAGACTTAACTGGCCAACAGCAAAAGGCTCGGGATTCTGGGATTAAGATTGTATTTGGTAAGAGGACTGGTGCATTAGTGCTTTCTTTTGAACTATAGAAAGAACAAAGTAAACATCAAAAGCATTAAGCCATGAGAGCGGATTGTTGACTCAATGTTGCTGCATGACAAGAGGTTAGAACTCAATAGTGGCGACTCTGTTTACTGAGTGCTGTGCAGAAAGAAACAGTTTGACCAGTATTGTCCGTTATATCCAGCACCTGCCTCTGGTTTCACTGTGGGGAAAGCTACTGTAAATTGAATTCTTTAATTTTCTCTTACATGGTCGGTGATTCTTCTTGATAGGAAAGAGACTGATGGAAACGTCTGTCTCTTATTATGTTAGTCAGTCATATTCCGATTCCCTTCTTCCTCTTTCACTAATAATTCAAAAATAATTCAATTAGAAATAGTTTCTGTAGTGGATTTATTTGCAGCATTCGTTCCAGTGTTACCAGTGCTCTCTCTCTTTATTTCAGAGACTTTCATTTGTCAGACTTAGAGTACTTGTGATGTGCAGTCTGCCGTGGCTATGTATACATTTCTCATGCTCGTTCTTATAAGTTTGCTGTCCAGCAGTATCTGCATGGGAAGCATGTGTGTCACTCTTCCCAGCTAGGATAACTAAGAGCATGGATTTTCCTCATCACTAGTTAGAATAGTATCTCAGTAGAACTGCATTGACCGGGGATGACTGTGGAAGAAGTTGAAAAACTAGCACGGATGTTAGGAGATATTTTTCTTTTCATCTCAGTCGGGAAGCCAAAATGGCAGGCAGGAATAGAAAATGGTGTCGAACAGCAAGTCCTTCTTCCATCATGAAGATACACAGGTGGCTCAAAGTTAGCCGCTTTTTCAGTTATTAATGTGGTCAGTTGTGACAGCCAGTTGTATCTCTGCTCTTCAAGGTATAAGCAAGCTTCTTAACAAATCATTTGAGAGACCTGCTCTTTCTCCAGAATGTTTTTCACCTCCTTTCCCCTGAGCTTTTGGGAAATGGTTACAGCTAAGCCTGTGGACCAAGAGAGTTTTCTTATATGACCACTTTATGAAGTGGACTGTCATCTGAACATTAGAAGCTTTTCAGGGCACCCTGTTTTCTCCCTGCCTGTGATTTCTGAACCTGTAGCAGGAAAATCCCACTCTGACAGAGACTGATCTCAGACAAGAGGCAATTTCCTACTTTTGGCAATACAACCTCTTTAGAGCCCAGTGGGATGTAGCTATCAGTCTGCATCAGCTGCCTTCTGGAGTTGAAGGTGAAATCTGTAAGCTCAGGAGACACAAAACTTATCACTCAAATTAGGTATGTGGTAATGTGATTTCTCATGTCACTGTTCTCCTGAAAATGATGACTTAAGTGTTTCTGCTAACTAGAAATCTTACATATCTGTCAGATCATTCTTGCCCTGTACCTGTCAGAGGAGCTGCCTCATCTGATAGCAATCTGTGCCTTGTTTGATTTGTTAGTCAAGGATGACGTCTTGATTATTTTTCTCTTGACAGAAGGTTGGAGATGTACCAAGCGTGCTATGGAAATGCTATTTGCATACAATACACTTTCTACTATACTTTGTTCATCTTAGTTGCAACACCTGTACGTAATCTGCTAGGCTGAGCTATGAGACTGTAACAAAAGGCAGTTTTTTTGAGCTGCATGCACCTTCCTGTTTAATGCCTTTGGTTATGATGTTTTTTTCATTTATTTTCTAAGGCATAAATAATTTCCTATGTATTTTCATGAAACATCAGTATATCTATAAGAACACGCAGACTGCATCTTGTACACAAACGAAGTTGCTTTATCCTAGTACTGTTGTTATTACTCAGTACTATTGATGTACCTTCCTTTTCCTGTCATGCTCTTAAACCAGATACCTGTTCACCACTGATATTGCAAACAAGGCAAATAATTCTACCATCAAAGTGCTCTTGTGGTCAGCCTGGGGTGGTTGCTATATGTGAATTCAGCATTTTAATGACTTGTTGCTAATTCTCCACTCTTACCATGGATTTGCTGTATGCAGGTATATGCTACGTGATTGCCTCAGTCTGATGATCGTTTGCTCACTGGTTGTAGTTTCTTTCATTTGGCAGATTATTTTCAATGTACTCATTGCTACTACACAAAACAAAATGAAACAAATCTGAGAGATACCTTCAGCTTCAGGCTGTCCCACTGGTACCAGCCACCCGCGTCCAACACACAGCCAGCCCCTGCTGGACTGGCAGCTGATAAGCTGGTGACCGTGAGCTGGAAGAAGTACCAAAGAACACAGAGGGAGGAGGGGAAAGGAGCAGTGGAAAGTGCCAAGAGAAAACTGCTTAGTTTGGCAGTTAGAATAAAAGTCGCCAAAGAACATGAGACTGGTAGGATTAGCAGAAGTTTTCCTGTGGTCATACACAGATCCAGGAAATTATAAAAGCAGGTAGGCTGTTTGCCATGAGTGGGAGGAAAATCTTATGGCATAAGGCACTTAATTTTTTTTTTTTTTTAATTGTACAAGTGCTTCTTAACATTAGCTGTTCCATTTGAGGGGGGTTGGTATTTGGATCAGAAGCTTCCACTTCTGGAGCTGCTGTTTCAAGTGCGGCCAGGTCAGTAGTGATGAAAGGCTGTTGCCATCCAATGGCTGTCTGTAGCTGCGTGCAATAAGTTAGTGGTCTCCAGGTATTTCCAAAACGGCCCTCTCTGGTGTCTAACAGCTCCTACCCGTGCTGGCAAGCGGAGCACAGAATGGCTCTGAAAGGTGGGCTGTTCTGTCACCTCAGAGGCGAGCCTGCCCCTCACACCAAGCCACTGCTGTGCAGAGGGAACATGCTCTGCTGCTCTGTTCCTGTGCATAGGTATTGCTCTCTGTAGCTGCCAGCCCCCCAACTCCTGCTGGTGCCGCCTGGTTGCTTTTGATAAACGGTGTGTTTTGTTTGTGGTTTGAGGATTTTGGTCTGGTTATTAATTCTCTGCAGTGGACTGGGATGATCACACCTGCTGTTAGTAATAGGTCTACAGTGATCTCTATATTCAGATCATTCAGCAGTCCTGGGAAGTTTTTATTCCTGAATGGACACAATGGCAGAGCTGAGAACAGAGCCTGGGATTTCTTGCATCTGCGCCTGTTCTTCTATCCCTTAGAACATTATGGGGAGAGGATTTGAAAATATACTGCACAGTAAAACTTTCCTAAGTTACAAGTGGTCTCTGTTCTTTATGGTGACTGAAGAAAGCCAGATTTTAATATTAATTTTGTGTGAAGTATAGAAAGTATGTCTGTATAACACCAAGGTAATGAAAAGGGAAGTGATCGAGTACTTCAAGAAGCAAGAAGTTGACACTTAGTGAACACCTTACACATGGAGAGCTTTTAAAATAACACTATATTTGTGTTTGAGCATTTATAACAATATTACTTCTCTATAGTTTTTCCTTTTACATACGACTGCAACTTTTTCTACTTGCTTACAGAAGCTAATGCTCATTCTTAGTTGTCATTAAAAATGATCAATTAACAATAAGTATATTCATTCACTCACAGCTCTGTGGCAGTCATGAACTAGTTTGCTAGGAAGCAAAAAGTCTCCTGGGACTGTAGCTGATGAAAACTTAAGTCTAGGTGTCAGTTGGGTTGCTTCTCCTCAAGGATGCATATGAGAAGCAGGAGAATCAAAGAGCAAAAGGAAATAGTTTAGCAGATCTCATCAAAGAGAAACACTATAGCAGTTACATCCCAAAAGTGAGCTTTGACAGCAGACTGTAGCATCCAGCTGCTTATTCACACCACTGTGTGAAGCTCTGTGTAGGATGACTGAGACAGGGCAAGAAATGGGTACCAGTGACGTGAAACTCACGCTCTGTGCATGAGGGATAAAAGTACTGGGCCTGAGTAATCAGGACTCACCAAATCAGTCTGGGACATTGACGTTTTCCTCAAGCTGACAATATTGTGATTCAGAGAAGGAGCGTGTGTAGGCATATCCAAGTGAGCTGTTCCTCTCACATAGTTTGGGTAGCAATCACTGCGCTCTCACGAGTGCATGCTGGTACACGGCTGGCTGCCCACTGCACGGGTAGGGCTGTCAAACAGTTATCACCTGCCCAGGTGGCTGGGTTACAGCTAGCCAGCTCTGTGGTGACTGCTCTGGGAGGCTGGGGCTCAGGTGCCAGGTATGCCATCAGGTACACGTGGCAAACTGATGAGCTCAGGAGCATCTGGGAGAGATCTCACGTACGGTGCAGAGGTAAAGGTACATTACTGTACGTGTACAGCAGTATAAAAACGTACTTGAACTTTGCCCCGGGACATACACCACTGAGAACAAAGAATGAAATATGGGAACAAGTCAGTTTGGAGTTTGAAAACAATTTCTTTGGAAACATGATGAATACCAGTGGTTTCATTTATTCTACTTGAAGAACAAAGATCCTTTTCTACTTTTAATTTCCCAGCAACGATTATTACCAGTTATTTTTCTTGTAGCTTTGACCACAGTTCGTGGAGGTTTTATTAAACATGTTTTTGAAAAGTGAGTCAAAATGCCATTCTTCTCTGACTCTCTTGTGACTCTCTCTTTTTTACCCATGTGAAACTAGAGCATATTTCCAGGCAAAGATTTGGGGCCAGATAATACTCTCATGCTGGTGTTCGTGGAATTATTCCAGGTTTTGCTCTTGTAATTGAAGTAAGTTTTGGCCCTTGCTATTTCAGAAGATAATATATTCATTTCAAACCTCTGGCCTTTACATGAAACATAAAATTCATTTTACAAACCTTGAATACTGTATTCAGTAGGCAACAAGTCCCGCTTTAACTCCCAGATATTCCTAACGTTGCCCATTCTCTTGTGCTTGTCTTGACCTCCACACAGCCTGGTAAGCAAGTTTCAGAGCACTGCTTTTGCTGAGATTTTGATAGCTTTCTTCAGTAGGCTTTTGTTTAGATCCCGTGTGCATGCTCCTGTAAGGCCCTCCCACCTGGAGGGGTTTCCTATCTCTGCGTGCCTGATGTGAGGGTACGGTTTATGGCAGGATTGCATAGTTCTTGTATTTCTGTCATGCATTTAGAAGTCGGAGCTCTATCTAGCTGGCATTTAATTCAGGAGTCATCGTTTTGTATGGATGGCTAGATAGCTGCCAAGCTGGGGAACTGCCTGAACCTTAGCGCTGGAGAGCTGAGACACAACAACCTGTCATCTTCTGAACCTTACAAACACACAGGCATGTACGTGAAGACATACAGAGGCAATTTCAGTGAAAGGCATATTGCTTTTGCCCGTTGCTGTTCCAAATTCAAAGTGTGTATCAGTCAGGGTGCTTGTGTGTGCTTCAACTCCACTTCTGCTGCAGTAGCTACAGAAACCCAAAGTTTTACCTCACCAGGCAGAACAAGTGCCCTTTGTTACCTAGACAGATTACAGCTTTTTCTAAAGTCTGCTCTTCATAAAAGCCCAGCTTGAACAGTGGAAATTCTGACTTGCCTCAGATACTGAGGAGACTTTTATAGTTTCAAGTAGCTCCAGGGTTATATTTTAAAAGTTGAATTTCATCACATGTTTCAAGTTTGGTGGAAAAAAAAAAAAAAAAAAAAAAGACATGATATTTTTAGCAGAAAAAAGTCCGCCCCACACCTTTCTTCTCAACAGATGTTTCATCTCAATCATATCCAAACCTCAAAGCACAAGTAGCAGTCAACCTTATTCTCCTGTGGAGAAAAAGATAAAACGTAATTTGTTTGGAAGAGGGTTGGTTTTTTGTTTTGTTTTGTTTTGTTTTTGGTGGGTTTTCTTTCTTTTCTTTTCTTTTTTTTTTTTTTTTTTTGGTAACCACAACTAGTTTGTGAGTAAAAGCAAATAATAAATGCAGCGCTATGGGGTTGTGGAAATGAACCTGAAGCAACGTTTCTGCTCTTGAAAGAGCTCAGAGTCCAGCTGCTCTCGTTAGATGGAAAGTCCCAACCCCCAGCCTACCAAAAAAATAAAAATCAGGTTTTTCTGTCTTTATAAATCTGATCCAACAATCCAGCTCCTTTCAGCAGTAAAAGATGTCATAGAAAGTGCCCGACTTTGTACTGAAAAGGATTTAAAACTGTCAGGGTAACGAAAAGAGAGAGAAAGAATCATAGCTGTAAAACAAGAGACCCAGAATTAGAAGAGCTGCTACCCAAGGAATTTTCATGGGGCCCTGGAGCAGCACGGTGGCTGGGGCTGGGCATGGGGCTCCGTGCTGAGGGGAGCTGGGGCACCCTGAACTGCGTGCACAAAAAGTTTGTTTAGGGGAAAGCTATAGTCCCTCCCGAGGATCTCTTGGTGAGAATGCAGTGTGGGACTGCAGACCCTTTTGTCATCTGAGTCAACAAGAATATGAGTCAGGAGTGGGCCCTGGAAGCTAGCAGGGCCAAGCATACCTGGGGCGCGTCTGGCACTGCCAGCCTGGTGAGGGAGGGGGCTGTCCCGCTCTGCTCTGTGGTGGGGGCAGGTTTGAATACCACAGTGTAAGGACATGAAGCCACTGGAGGATGTACAAAGGGGGGGCTACAAAGGTGGTGCAGAGTCTGGAGGGCACGGTGCAGGAGCAGCTGAGGTTCTTCAGTTTGTGCAGCCCAAAGCAGAGGAGCTGAGGAGAGGCCTCCTGGCGGCTGCAGCTCCGCACAGGGAGCTCTGTGCTCTGTGACAGCAACAGGGCCTGAGGGAACGGCATGGAGCTGTCAGGGGATGGGCAGCTGGGGGTTAGGGAAAGGGTCTGTGCCAGAGGGCAGTGGGCATGGAACGGGTTCCTCAGGGCAGTGGGCACGACCCCAAGCTGCTGCAGCTCAAGCATTTGGACAAGGCTCTCAGAAATATGTTTTTATTTTTTGGGTGGTCTGTGTGGAGCCAGGAGTTGGACTCAGTGATCCTTGTAGGTCCCTTCCAACTTGGGATATTCTCCGTTTTCCGTAGAGTTCTCACAGAGAAAGGAGCCATCCAGGTGCAAAAGGATGTTCTTGGCAAAGCACTGTTGAGATGAAGGCTGCTTCCCATGCCTGCAGCAGGGCCCTCCAGGGGCTGCTCTGAGCACCTATCCTGCCTGGCCCCAGCTGCCTGTTCCATACAATGGCTGCTGCCCAGGCCCTGCTGCAAGTAGTGATTGCAGACCTGATTTCAAGACATTATGTCTGAACAAAAATTCACAATGATGCTATTTAGGAGGATATTGCAGAGTTTTCTACCAACAGGGTAGCTGCAGGGGGAGGCTGACTCTTAGGCTGCGAAACACATGGGCTCTCTAGAACAATAGGACGGGCTGGTTCACCAGTAGGCATGCTCCAAACTGTCTCCTCTTAGGCATTTTGAGCAGCGTGTGGCACAGCAGACTTCCATCTCTAATTCTGATTTTTGGGCTGTCCAATAATTATTAATAATAGTGCATTTGCTGTGTGGAGATAATTTCTTGTTATGACATCCTGTGTGCTCTCTAGACTTTAAGTACGTTGGTGGTGTCTAGCCTAGACAAATTCTTGTTTCTCTGAATGTTTTACAGAATGTGATGTATCACCTCAGTACCATTCCTCACCCACATCTGAATATGATAAGGACATGCTTCTGCACGTATGCGTATTTGCTCGACTGTTAGTTAATATTGCTTTCTATTTGTATGGCGTGTTGTAGATAAATCTCCATTTTCCTCCACCTCTTGCAGTGAAATGTAGGACTCTGCAGATGGGAACACCAAACCTGCTACTGAATATTAATTATCAGAGAGCTTTTCAGTTGTGCATCTGATTCAGCACAGCCAAAATAATGTTGCAGTACAGGTCCACAGCTCTGCTCTCTATACAAGGCTAATTTTGTGAGTCAGACTGATGTTCTTCATGGGAAACATTTTTGATGAAATGAATCTTAAAGCTCAAATACCTTCAGAGGCCCTGTTATCATAGCAAGGTGGAAACAGGATTTTCCCACTGAACATCTGAGTTAGATGGGAACGAGTTGATATCAAAGCCTGCATTATTAATAACATTACCTACTCAGTCTCCATTTGAATAAAGGGTTATGTAGTGTCTGTTTTTTTTCTTCTTTTTCTTCCTTTGTGAATCTCAGGGGAAAAAAATCTGAAGAGACAAGAATTTAAAGACAGAACATCTTATATGAACATGCATATTTGCAGCTTACACTGTGAAGGGATTTTCAAAAGCAAAATTACTACCAGTTACTAACCAAGATCACTGTATAGCTGTTTTTAGAGAAGAGAGGTCTGGCTTCTTTTGCTTTAAGTTACAAATGATCACCTGGTATCCCCATCTGTCACTGCTCAGCAACAGAATTCAGCACTTTGTAGGCCCATTCAGGGCTCCAAGGACACATCACTGTTAGTTAGTGGTAAGCGGTCCATATGACAGTGACAATTTTCACTTAAGAAGCACTTACCCACATTAAATGGCATGTCTAGTTATAGCAGATTGAGTTCTGCTAATGTGGCTTTTGATATGCCCACTGATCAAACACAGATCTTGCTGCTACAGTTGTCATCCTGAACTGTTTTGACCAGAGTTTATGGAGACTGCCCCCCTCCCCCCAGCCTCCTTTTAGGTAGAGGAGGGGTGGGAGAAATTATCTTCTTTGATCTCCAATGAGGAAGGGAAAAAAAAAGACTGTTCTGTTCGGGCTTTTGGCTAACACAACAAACAGTGTTTAAAATTTAACTTCGCTTAATTAATTAGTAATTCTGTTTAGTGCTGTCTGATCTTCATCCAAAAGGTATTTTGAAGCTTGAGAACTGAACATCAAAGTATATTAGGTGAAGATGGTCAAGTAAGGCATTTAATCTGGCAGTTGTTGATGAAATACAGCCAGTTGGGGAACTAATTGGAAAAGGGAATCATAATCTGGCAAAATTCAGCAAACTCCCTCCCTTCAGCAAACTCGCTCTAGAGAGAGTGCGAGGAATCTGGGTTTAGTGTTTAAGCCTGCATGAGTTATGTGCTGGCTAGCAGGGGAGAGGGACTGTGTTGGCCTTTGTGTGTGCATCTCTTTTTTTTTGGTAGGGAAATAAAAAAATTGCCCTCACCCTGACAACCAAAACAAGACACCAGAACTAAACATGTTTTTGTTTGATGATTCTGTATCGAGCTTTGTGAATTCATATATGTGAAGTTATCAGGGATGATGTGAATTGATGCTCTGTGGGAGCTGTTGCACAGATCTGCGAGTCTGAGTACTACTTATTCACGAGACAAAATGCCACGTGATAACATCTGAGTGAACTTCAGCGTAGCAATTCTGAGATGTCCTGGTGGTGACTTGTCAATTAGACTCTGATGTTTGAATGATTGAAACATTTTGGGCTGTTGTTTTTATGCAAGCCATCACATGTTCTGAATCACCATTCCTCTGTTCTGTGCTTAATGTCTCTCTCCGTTTGGGCGCTGGCAGCAACACTGTGATTTATTTTTTTTCTCTGCTCTGTGATGTGTAATCAAACCCTTAATTTGTGTTGTGACCAACAAGTAATGCTGAAGCAGAAGAAAATGACTTCTCTCCATATTTTCGGGTTAAAATACCTATCATTGACTAGTACGAAGCACTGCTGGTACAACTCCTGCTAAATTGGTTTTGATTTGTCCCACTGGACTTAAAATGGACAATTAATTTCCCTACAGTAAGTTTCAGAGAAGGCAGCTTGATCTTTGTTGTTTTGAAGGGTGTGTCTAATTCATCAGCTTCAGCTTTCAGCCAGAGAAAGTTGAATACATGCTTTTGGCAGTGACCCAGCACGAGCCTGTTTTTCTATGTATTCGCTCTTGTGGTGGCTGTGGAACAGGAATGTTACTCACTGCTCAGTCCAACTCCGCTTATGGGCATTAGCCACTGGGGAAGAGGACCTTCGCTCAAGTTATGCTGTCTCCACCAGGGATGCATTTCAGTCAACTCCTACGGAATAAAACCAACATGTGTCCTTATTGGGGATGATATTTCTTAATTCCTGGCCTCCAAGAGAATCTAAGAATGAAATCTGAATGTGAGTTTAATTGTTAACTACAGGACTTCTCAAGAACTATCAAACATAGTTGTTACTCTTCTGGTTGCTGTGCAGTCAGCGAAGAATGTCAGTTATGTTTGTCAAACCTGATTTGCAATGAAAAAAATGTTGACAGACCCAGATAATTTAGACATCAGAGACTTAAGGAACAGCAACACAGTTAATTCTCTTTCTGTCCCTTTGGTCCTCATTGTCTGACTCCAAGTTTGGTGTGTCTGCTAGATCTGTAAATTGGAAGTGAATCCCTTGCCCTGTTGACGTCAATAGGAATTTTACTACTGAGCTCACTTGGACCAGCTTTTTAACATCCAGTTCCACCTGTCAAATACTGCTACTGAGGTTCCATTTGAACTGCTTATAACTTCATCTCTTTGCCTTGATATTGTCTATTCACTTTAAATTTCTCCTTTTTTAATCCTATTCCCTCACAAGACTCAGATTCTCTAGAGTAGTTGGTTGTTTCCCCCCGTGCACAGATAACTCTGTCCATTGTTTCTGCAAGATTAAAGAATTGTTTAGAATCCAATCTATCCAACTTGAAGGGAAGTCCAATAATATTTTACTCCAAAGGATTTCGTGTCACGTATGCCAGATACTGACTTTCATAGGTGGCATTTTTGTCAGTTCTCCAATTTTACCTTTGCTCTGCTTTCTCTCAAAAATTACACAGTAATGACCCTGACGTTAAGATAATAGTTACCTAACATCCAGTCATAATTTATCACTGTGGAATTGCATAGCATCTCCCATAGTTCTGCTTTCAGAGTTAAGGCCTGTGATCCATCAAATACCTTTCTAAATGGCTGTCATCCCAAATAGGCTCTGAAGTAGTTCGTCTTTAGCCTGAGTTCTCATAATTGCTGTGTAAATTTTGCCTTGGTAGCTGCAACTTAGACATGAGCATTCATCACAGTTGCATCCTTTTTTGTTTCTGGCCACAAGATCTTCCTAATCCTGCTGATTAAAATGCTCAGTACTGTTGGAAAACAGTGAAGTTGCCCTTACTTTGAGAAAGAAGATAATTTGCTACAAAGCATGGTGCTTTGCTCGAATGAGATTTTGAGAACTCTGAAATGGCAATCCACCTGAGTGAAAGTTTAAACAGTCACTTTTTGACCTGAGTGCAGCCCAGCTTTGGTTCTCTGTTTTTCCCCCTCTTATTCTGTGATGTAAGATGGAAGTGAGGGAGGAAAGCTTTTGCTGCCTGTATCCGATACTCAGTGCACTCAGCACAGCAATCTGGGATTTTTTTTTTTTATTTATTTTTTTGGAGATTCCTGAGGAGCAGTTGGAATTATTACCCACTCCTTTTCATAGAAATGAATAAATCTTTGAAAAAAAAAAAAAACAACTTACTTCTTCAAGGATAAGCCTTTATACCTTTAAACTGGTGCTCCTTCTCTCCCTCTTCCTCCCCCCCTCAATTATGAGCAATTGTGTGGTAGTAATTAACAATCTTAGAGAGAAACATCTGCTAGTACACTTAAGCCAGTCAGTTTGTTTTTCATGAAAGAATGGTATTTCACAATTTTTCCAAGTTAATATTTTTCCTTTATTGTCTTTCCAATTTCAAATATTGTCCAGACGCATTTTTATAGTGTCTTAAGGTTATAGAAGTGAATACAAGACCATTAATAATGAACAAGAAAAGAGAATATCATAAAGAAAACATATGCAGTATTTCAATTCATGAAACATTCTGTTAGGGAACATTGTTTCTGAGAGCATATGGTTATTCCCACAAGAAGCAATAAATATATATATTTTTTCTCTGGTTGTGGATTCCCACAACAACAAGGGTAGGCTTCTCAGTGTATTAATCTATACAGAGCGTTCTTTCTGTCAGGACTTGTTATCTGAGTGGGGAGGTAGGTAAGTATTTTTGTACAGATATTTTGTATGTGGACCTATTTTTGATGGTCTAGACTTTGGAAACACCAGTCTATTCATTCCCCATGCTCCTTTGAGATAGCAATCTTGTCTGGTCTCATTTGATATCATTGGCAGAGCTGAAAGGAAGTTCACATTGTGAATACAGCTGAACCTTGGCATGCAGCTCACTGGTGGATCTCTGTTTACAGACTGCCAGTTTCAACTGTCCCAGGAAGACATTCTCATTTCATTTATAAGTAGGTTCAGCATGTGTTTGTATCCTTCATGAAATTGAGAGCATGTTAATAGTTGAAACCAAGTGTAGAGGCAAAATACCAAATATTTTTGCTTCTTGGACAAAACAGTCGTATTCTAATCTATATATCTTTATATGTTCATTGGATTTGGATACGGCACACAAGGATATGCAGACAGACACATTATTTGATCACTCATAAATATTACTTTAATACCTCCATATTCTCCTTTAAAATTTCCTCACTTAGACTTCATTTTTCTATGCTGAATGAAACTTGACATCAGGATGAGATCACCAGATTTCCCTATTTCATTTGAGCTCCAAAATGAATAACTGATTTCAAAGGATAATTCCCTGGAGCAGCAAGGCCAATGAGTTCTTCAGATCAAAGGTCAGCAAAGCTCAAAGAGGATAATTTCTGGCATACAGTATTTAAACTCTCTCAAGGAGCGTACTGCAAGAAGTATCTTCTCCTTTCCCAATAGTTGAACTCTTGTTTTTTGAGAAGACTAATTTGTCAGAGCACATTTTTCCTCTGTTACATAAATTATACATTAAAGTGAAAGCTTCCTATCTGAACACACATACTGTACATCCAGAAAGTTTACTATACTTGCTAGTGGAAGGGCTGTTCCTGAACCCACAAGGTAACTCTGTGCCCTTGGCATCATTCCTCTCTAAAAAACCCCATGGCCTGGAGAGCTCTGGTGCTCCATGCACACACAGGTGGCTTTCAGTGCAGCACAGAAGCATAGCAATGAATGCTCTGCAAGATGCTTCAGCAGAAAAAAATAAATATATAAACAGAGTATTGTGGCAAGGAACAGTCACCTTGTGCAGGATCTGCTCCTCAGCTCTCTTAGCCCAAAGTTTGAGACGCTGGTGTCATTTGAGATCCCTTGATAAAGAAAAGACCCCTGTAGAAGTCTTTTGGACATTACGTATATCCTTGTAGACTTTAAGGTATTTGTGATGAGGTGGATTTTTTAATGCAAGTGGTTGTCCAGTGTTCCAACAAAGGTAAGGGTCATACCAGACTTGCCTTCAATTATTTCACATTCACTAGAGCCAGATAGTGAGGGATTGTAAAAGTTCCCCATGCAAGTGTTTCTGTTAGGTTAGTTAAATCTGTCCATGTGAGGAGCTGGTCACTCAGACAAAGGAGCCACTCAAAATCTAGGCACGCATTTAATCGTTAGGAAGAGCCACTGTTAGATAACTGCTAGTTATGAATGCCCACGTTACATCTTCATTTCCTGCTGTTTTTAGAATGAAGCAACATTGCTGACTTAGGATAGATAACCAAATGTTCTTTTTTATTTGTTTTGTGGCGGTGGTGGTGGCGTGTGTGTGTGTGTGTGTGTGTGTGTGTGTGGCCATAGCCTGGAATTTCCAGGAATCTGGAGTTGCATTTATGGACAAAGTGATTGTAAAACATATGGCCCTTCTTCAGATACACACCAGAGTTCTGTATTGCACGTAATGTTTGTCATATGTGCCTTCATTTTGTTAAGCACTTTACAAAAACCTCCTAATAAACAATCTCTGCTCATCTGATAATACCAAATTAAGTGGGCAAAGAAACAAATTGTCATGACGTGAACGTTCTTTTTCTCCAGCTGACCTTCCCACTTAGCTATGTTTGGTGTAGGGAAACCTAACATGTCTGGAGTAGAAATCAAAGTCTATCAGTGTGTGAGTGTGTGTGTAATACAGTCCATGTCTGCAGTGTGGCAGTGTGACTGCTGAGGCAGAAATGCCAGCTTTTGGGATTTCTGAGAATATAAATCTAAGGGAAGGTTAATTTGAGGGGTTTTTTTTTGCATGCAAATGCTGCAGCACAAGAAAAAAATACTGACTTGCAGGTCCATGGTCTAGCAACATTTGTTTGGAGGGGAGAAAGGAGAATTACTGCTATGCTTAATGAGGTATGGCCATAGCATTGTTGGCAGAAGTATATGGATGTAAAAAAGCATATCTAAGAAGTTCCAGAGAATCTGCGTATATTCTCATAACTCGAATTTATACAGAATTAATTTTCTTCAGATGGAATTTCATCATGTGCAGGGCTGAGTTCCTCTGCAGGAGCCAAATGTACAGCTATTAAGTTTCCGGACATTTCTCTCTTAATCTGCTTGAGAAGTATATGTGCCCTGCTGATATGTTGTGTTGTGATATGTGTCCGATAGCTGATAATATTTTGATGCTTCTTATGAGTACTACTGAATCATGTAAGTGTGAATGTTTTAACTTAAAATTTAGGTGAAATGCTTTTTTCGTGCATATTTTTAAAGAAACCACAGCTTTAACCATTTTGGCAGGTTATTGTTACCTCTTTGGGAAGTCATGAGGTTTACGTGTATTTGATGAGGGAAACTGGAGCGGAAAGAGGACTTCATTTCAGCTTCACTACTCCAGTCGCTGCTGGTGAATGCAATGTGTTTTGCAACATGTCACATACTTACAATATTTTGCAAAATTATTCGACTTACTTACAGTAACAGTTCTGCTGACTTCTATTTCCATAATACTCTGTTTGAACCTCCTGTGACTCCAGTGATATTTGTAGGAGTGTCTGTGTACCAAAAGCTGTTGCTAGATTGTCTGCTGAAATTATCCTAGATGTGAAGTGAACACAAAAGCAAATCAAGTATAATGATCCTCTCACACAGGTTTGCTGAAATCAATTTCACCCTATATATGATGACAAATTTGCAAATATAAGACTGCTTTGACATTTCCTTATAAATGTTTTTTTTTTCTTAAATATATTTTTTGCAGTGGCTTTGCCTCCAGAGAAGACGGATGGAGTTTGCAGTGGAGATGAAAAGAAAGCAGAAAAAGAAAGTGACACACGCACAGGTTCCAAGAAGCAACTAAAATTTGAAGTAAGTTTTCTGTATTCTAAAGTTTCGCTGCAGTGACATAATTAAGGTAGAAAAATAGCTTGTAGATCAAACAGTGCACGTATATAGCTCTTTCCTATGGTAATAGGTAAAGGGTGGAGTATAAATGGTACAATTCTCGGTGTCTTACTGTTGGTGATATTGGTCCTTTAGATTAGTATGTTTTATTTCCAGGTTTAAATGGAATGATGGTGATTCCTTGGTAGGGTCTGAAATGTACAGTAAGAAGAGGTGTTCGTTTTAATCCTCTCTCTGCGATCCTTTTAGAAGTAATTTATTATGCCACCTCCTGCGTTATGAGATCTTATGAGATTGACTTGTGTGGACCGTTGCACTTGGTTGAATCTTCTGGATGCAGGAGATATTTGTGAAAGCCTCCTTATCCATCAGCCTCCTGTGGCAGGGCCTCCGAAGTGAAAAGACCCTCGCGTGCTACAGTGGATATCCACCTGATCGGATGGCAGGAAGAAGAGGATCCTGGGGACAATAAGTTGGATGGTCTATTTTCCTGCAGACATACAAAAACTGCCAGACATTGTGCTCAGTTAGCAGGTTTTGTTTGTATAGGGAGCAATTTAATAAATATGAGTATTGAAACGTGCTGTCATCCAGCCAGAGGGTTGTCTGTCTTGGTGAACAGAAAGATTCTCTGGTACTGACAAGAAACAGCACGAGTTTTCATCTCTCTGCGTTCCAGCAGACATGGCAGATTTCTACCTTTCAGTGCTGTCAGCCTGTCACAGTAATGAGCTTTGCGTTCCTCAATTGTTATTTAAAAGACCACGCAGCCACCTTGCAGCATGGCTGGGCGCTCATTTCCTTCTCCCGAGCAGGTTTAGTAGTCTGGTACAATTTATTTTTTACTGTTTTAGGCTGATTAAAAGGAGGCAGCTCAGCTGTTGCTAGGTGCTGGTGTGCCTTCAGGGGGAGGTGACTTTCCTGCCTTTTTTTTTTTGCAAAGCGATAACTCTTCTTTGTAGGCACATTTTATATTCTCCTTTGAATAGCAGACATTTGCAGACAGGAAAGGCATGATAAATTGCAATTAACAGTGCCTTGATATTTGAACATTGGAGGACACCTGTCAACATGGTTGGTGCCAGTATAGCTGGAACTCCACCGTACCAGCAAAGTCTGTGTTTGTTCCCAAGTAGTTCTTGGCATGCCATAAAGGTTAGCACTTGGTACCAGGCTCCATGACTAATGCAGGGAAGATTGCCATGGCTCTTAACTAAGCAGAGCACATCCTCACATAAAGATGTTATGTTAGGCAATGTGGGACAGAGAAGGATTAATGTGTGGCAAGGAACCAAGTATTGATATTTTTTCCCCGTGTTCTAGAAATGAAAGTTTTCTAACTGTGTAAGCTAGGGGCTATGAGATTGGTAAATGTTTAAGAGGTGTAAAAGAATCAGAAACATGAGTGCTGAGACAAGAGGTCTAAATGTGAGGTGAATGCGATTTGGCTTTTAAAGGTGCTGGAAATGTTTGTGTAATATGAAACGGTGTTTCCACAGTAGAGTGTGGGGCACTTGGCAGCTTTCAGCCGGGCTTGTTACAACGGAGAGGAGACTGCCTTTGAACTCAGCAGGGGACAGGGAGACGGGTAACTGCTGTAGGGAATTGGTTTCAAGTCAGAAGATCAACCAGGTATTTTGAGCTCTGTCATGCTGAAGCTATTTGGAGCTGTTTATTTTACTTGTATACAGCAGCTTTCATTTTAATTGCACTGTAACTTTTCCGTATTGCCTTGTTGTGGCTCTGGATAATTCTAATTGCACAGGTCTTGAGAGAAAGCAAACCGTTTGCACCCAGGTGACCAAAGTCAGTCGAAGTGCATCCTTTGTTCTTGACTGAAGGCTTGGTTTTGGTTTGGGGATTATTTTCCTTGAACAAATTGATTCGTTCAGGCTTTCCCCAAGTCATGCTCACTAGCAGAAGCGCGGCTCAGCAAGGGCCAGGCTCCCAGCTTGCTGCTACCTGCCAGCCCCTGGGCAGGCTCTGCATCAGGAGCTTCGTGGCACCACACTGCAGTGCGCCAACAGGCAGCCTTTGGGTGTCAGGCATCTGACGGGTCTCACTGGTGGGGATTTGTGCCATTTTGTATTAATGACCGCTCCTGAGGCTATGACGTCCTACATCATAATGCGACTCTGTTTCTGTTGTCTTTCCCTTCCTGACTTCAGCAGAGTTTTCTTTCTCACTTTTCAATGAGAAATCTTATTATATTCTAACAGCTTCAGGGAACAGTTTTCTTGTACCTCTTTGTGTTTTCTACAATGAAGTAGGAAGTAGTATCTTGCAGATTGCTGGAAACCTAGCCCAAAGGAGTTAAGATTATCATATTATTGTGATGAGACTTCTTCTATGTGGTGGCCAGAGGACTCTCTGGGACATATCCTGAAAGCTTCCTCCCATGAGAGAGAGAGGGAGGGAGGGAGGAAGAAAGCAAGTAGCCTCCTACAGAGTCTCCTCTGCAAACAGGCCTTTTGCTTTAGGTAATCAGCTGCTCTTTGCATGTTTCTTAGGAATTGCAATGTGATGTGTCTGTAGAGGAAGATAACAGGCAAGAATGGACCTTCACACTGTATGACTTTGATAACAACGGAAGAGTCACACGTGAGGTAAGCACAGTACAGCTGCCCCTTTGTGTGCAGCGTTTGCTAGCAAGAGAAGTGTTTTGTAACAGGAACATTTTTTCTTCTATGAAACAGAAGTGTCCTGCCAACTTAAACAGCAGTTTCCTTGGACCCTTCCCTCCTAGAAACAATCCCACCGGTAGCTTACTGTTTTAAGATGAACTGTACCACTTTTGAAGCTGGTTGTTGTTTAATATCTGAGATTAGCCTTTTAAAAAATAGTGCTGGCATTTGAAGGGGAAAAATATCTGAAGCAACTGAACAGCTAAACACATTGTCAAAATAAACCCCTGCAAATGTATATTGTTCTGGCTTCTATCCTGCTTTGCAGAGTTAAGCTAACCAAATAGCAAGGTTGCTTTCTGAAATTCTTTCCAGTAGGACTGACTATACTGTCCTGTTGTTTTCATGAATATTAGGCTGGTCTTTGCTTTCTCTCTCCAAGTATAAATAGTGTTGATGATGCTTGCTGTGGTGCCATAGTGGATGAATGCCTATCATAGCACACCTGTGTGTATTTTTTTATTATTAGGATGTCTTCAAGTTGTATGTCATGAGAAAATAAGAGGCCAAATAAAAGGTTGTATAGATTAGAGTATGGTCCTTCTTCCATCCAGGTTGAATGAAACTTCTAGAAGAGTGTGTTTTATTGAGATTTTCCATGTTGTGCTGTCACTGGTTTTTGTTGCAACCTGTTTACTTGGCTCCCAGGCCTTTAGGTAATCAACTGAAAATTGACAGTTTGTCTTTGTGGGCACATATGCTGTTATCTATGAAAATCACTAAGAAATGATTGAAAGGAGTAGGGTAATACTGAAAGCGTACTGACATTAGGTCACTAAGTAAAGGGCAGAAATTTCACCCAGAAGACTAAAGCAAATCTCTTCTGGCCTTTATGAACAAATTGCTAAAAGCAGTGGTTCAAGGTTTTTAATGTGTGTGTGAGCATCATTTCTAGCTCTTTGTTGTCTCTACTCTGATAGTGGATTGAACAGTCAAATAAAATCTGTGCTCCTCATACAAGACAATAAGCAGAAAAAACGTTACAGGCCAAATCCAGCTTTCCAGTGAGAACATACGCTATGGTGAGAGGGGGCAAGGAGAAGAAAGGGAGAAGAAAGGAGGAAAAAAAAAAGAAAAGAAAAAAGAGTATCGTCTTTGTTGATGTATGGAACCGAAAGTAGAAGAGTTAAGTAACTTGCCTGAAGTCTCACAAGAACCTAGTGGCAGATTGATGCCAGATCTTTTGAGACCCAAGGCTAAGTCTTCATTACAAGATTACCTTAACTGTCAAGAAAGGGGAAGAAACACAAAACACAGCAGAACCAAAACCCACACACATGGGTGTCCTTTACATTCAGGCATGGAATTCCCATTAACATTAGCGGGAGTTCCATGTGCTGAACATAACGAGAATATGCTTTTAAGTATGCATACAGTAATTATTTGCGATTATGTGGTACACCAAAGGGCTTAATTTGACTGTACTTAGAGAATATGTTACAGCCAAATTCTGCTTCTCCCTGGTACAAGAGCAGGCTGCAGCTTAACTGAAACAAAATCTATGCAGGGATTGGAAATTATACTATGCTGAGGTCTGGAGGTTGCTAGAACCTGTGCCAAAAAAAAAAAAAATTCTTTTAACCAAGGGTCCAAATAGGTTGATAATTTTCAGTTCTTTGCATGTGACCGAAGATAGTAACTCATAGTATGCGCCACTGCAGTTTTCCAGTTGTTATATACTTCTTTTGCAAGCTGTTCCATTGTCATTTGTAGAAAACATCTTGTTTGGTTTTCCTTTGTTGAATCCAGATGCAATTTAAGAGTTGTTTATACAAGAGTGACTAATGATAGCATCTCATCCACAAAAGAGGAGTTTCTGTCTCTTCGTATGATATAGAATTGCTTGTTCTATTAGGTCCTGAGACACCGGCACTCGACATTGTGGTCTTGATCCTGTAGTCTGTTAAACAGTTCTGCTCCTGATCCAGCAAAGGGCTTAACAATGGCAAATGTTAAAAATGTGAACAGTTTCAATTAAAATGAATGGGACACATGCTTTGAGTTAAGTGTGCAAGGCTCGTTGCTGGATCAGCAACAGAACAGACAGTCTGAGGAAGAGAACTGAGTTGTAGCAATGCCATTCAGTGAGCTGATGAAAACCATTTCAGAACTGGTCAGCTTTTCTAAACAACAGTCCACTGTTCTTTTGAGAAAAGATTAGTGTGGACCTTCTCCTGTCTGAAAATTTCACTTGACTGCCTCCTGGATTTATGATGGGATTAAATAGTGAGATGAAATTTCTTGTTAGGTTTCTATCTGTGGATTTTGACGTGCCTTAAAAAGTGAAATCGGTGTTATCATCCTTGTTTTTCTTCTTGGAAAAGTGAGGCACTGGAGAAGGAAGTGGCTTGCCTGCCCACATCCATTTCATTTGATTCAAACGTGTTCTTTAAAACCTTGGACTTCATGTCCAGAGAGTTTCTAAAGGATACAGTATAAAATGAAGTTTGTAAGAGACATGTAGGTGGGGTGTGATATTGCAAGTGGACTGAGTGCTTTATTCATGAAAACGTTTGAAAATTGTGAATAAGAGATGGATTCAGTTACTGGATAAAGTTTCCCTTGGGTTTTACACCATGACAAGAGCATTCAAATTCCATCTTAGTGAAATTTATTCTGGATCTTTACAACGTTTTCAGAACTTGATACTGCTTTAATTTCCTTCTAGAGTTTTCTGATTTATTCCCTAGTCTTTATAATTAGAACCTCACATCTAGTCACGCTTCTTGAAGGGATACACCCATGGAAGCATAATTATTGGGACGGCAAATTAGAAAATCAGCAGTAGTTTTTGTTCTCAAAATACTGTTTTTTCTGTCTTAGAAGACTATCATTTTTCAGTCCTTTTGGCATAGTGAGAGATAATTTTTCCTGTTCTAATATGTATATGACAAAAGTTGGCTAATAATGTTTCCCTTCATTCCATAGACCATAAGAGGACAATTCATTATGTACCGCAGGTCTTTTTAGAACTGACAGCTGCACTATAATTATCTTCATATGGATATTTGTAATCGGACTTGAAACTTGGATAATTGAACTAATGTGTTTTGATCCATGAGGTTTTATACTGAGCTCTCTGAATGTAATTATACTTCATAAACACGGAGCGTTTTTTTTGCAATCGGTTCTTTCTTGGAAAATATCATTGCTTTGGTGAATAGCTGCAGAAATAAGCACTCCAAAAAAAGTTGCTTGTCTGGAAAAAAAGAAAAATGAAAAAAAAAAACCGTGGGAATTTACTCTAGACTAGTTGTTGAATAGATAGCAAGTGAAGCTCCTTTCAGGCTCCAAATAAAGACAATTCAAAAATTTACATGATCAAACAAAGCTGATGTTGCAACAAAAACATCCTGCTGTATGTAAAAATCAGACTACAAAGGAGGTACAGATAAGACATTTGTACTTTTCTTTTTTCTGAGGGAAAGGTAATGAACTGATATTGATGTTTCTCTTCATACATTTTTAATGCTGAAAATGTTCTTTGTATTTTACATTAAATACCTTTTTTCTTCTCTTCTGTTTCTTTCCATTTTTTTTTCTTTTTTCTTTGTTCTTAATTATTTTTGCTTGTATCTTCCTATGAGTGAAAAAGCGTGAGGATATTTCTGCATTCAGAACTCAGCACCAAATCTTTGACCTGGGGAAGGATACTGGCTTTTCTGGGACTAGCATTTATCACCGTGACCCTTCACTTGAAATTAGCTGTTCTTCTCTGTGACCATTGCATTAACTCATGATAAAAAAGCAGCGATTGAGCCAACAGATAGAGGAGTCATGTCTGTCCATATTTGAGGGGTCATCATTTCAGCCCCTTAAATTGGTGGATTTGCACAGGAGAGAAATGTTAAGAAAAAATGCTTTCTGTTTTCGTTTTGAATTGAGTCAAAGGCAACACTGGACTAGCAATAGTAATTAGAAGCAAAAAATGAAAACTGGGAATCAGGACTTGCTAAACAACATGAGTTCTATAAGGAATGATGAATAGTTAAACATAATTTGCTCTTGTTCTTTCTTGTGGACCCTCTAGTTTCTCTGAAGTTTCTAAATTCCTGCTAATCTCCTACTGGAGATCAGTAAAGAATTCTGCAGAAAAATGTGTGAGTGCACCACATATGTGTGGCCTATACTGTATGTTTCTTAGTATTTCTAATGCAAGAATTTCTAGCTATCTATTAAAGTTTCTCTTTTTAATACATGTTGTTGTTACTAGCTGCTTGAAAACATAGGATGTGAAAAACAAAGATTAACACTGTTAAACCCTTCAGCCCTGCAAAAACCAACTGTGGTGTTCAATAAGCAAGACACAATTAAATCTGAGTATGTCATTTGTTAGTTGTTTGGATACTACCCAAAAAGCCTTTGTTTTTCTCTTTATGAAAAATTATCACAGTTTCAGCTTTCTTACTTGATTAAAATAGCTATCCCAGCAGAAATACTGCATACTTGCAACCTTTCAGAAGTCATTTAGATTAGCACAGCCCCACTAAATACACTTGGTTTACTACAAAGGAGAGAGATCATTTTTTCTTGTTCTCATTTCTCTTTACTGTTTAAAATACTAGATTATAAATCCACAATGATTTTTAAGTAGAAATTGTTTAGAAGTACATTACAGCACAAAAACCATTATTTTGGGAAAGTGGAAAACACTAAAAGACATTTATTTTTCATGTAAAAAACACAGATGCTTGAGACATGGGCTGGAACTCTGTGCTGGAGGTGCTGAATGGTCTTAAGGAAAGCAGCTGTAAAATCATGTGACCAGTAAGCACGATAATACACTGCGTGGAAAAGCTGGATTCTTTGATAGATGATCCTGAGACATGTTGATCAGCCTACCAGAGCAGAGGAAAATTTCACTGTGTTTTATTCTTGATTCTTGGCACTGAATTTCTCAATGGTGAAATGCACAAGCTGGCAGGTGCAAGTCAAAGCTTCATCCATGGGTTTAAGCAGTTCTTTAGGCAATGTAAATACAGATGATGTTTAGTGGGACAGGTTTCAAGGGGAGCATAAGTCACCCGTATCTGCCATGAGGCTTCTGGAAGATTACAGTTATTCTGGAGGTAAATATAGGCATATCTGTGAAACACAGTTATTGTAACATACTGTAATGGTCTAGTCTTAGGGATTTGGCAGATGCTGTTACCATGTTAGTTGCCCAAAAAGGGCTAGGAGAAGGTAGTTTCAGTCACAGATCAAAACTCATTCCTACCAGATCAGCACCCTAAGGAATTTGGAAGTGAAGCACCAACTGGATAGCAGCACAAGCCTCAAGCTGCCTTGTAGCTTGTACTACAAGGACTGTGATAGATGGTGGAGCAGTGAATGACCCAAGCAGACTTGTTGACCAAATCAGAACTGTCAGTTTGCTAAGACTTTCAAACCCAAACTAGGACCACAAGTAAATGAATCCTATAATAAAAATGTTATTGTTGGTATTCAAAAGATCAACATAAGCATTAAGTGGTTACTTATGGATATCCCTAACCTCGATCTTGGTATATATCCAGTCTAACGACCACATTCATTCAGTGCCAAAATGCAAAGCAGTTTAGATTGTTGTGGAAGAAGCTAAGTATTAAACATGTAATGAAATGCTAAGGCAGCAGATTCTATGGCCACAAGGTGTCCTGATCCCTTTTGCAGCCTCTTAAACTTCTCGGTGCCTGGACATTAATTTGGATTGACCTGTATCCATTTGGCTGTGAGGTGCAAATTGTCCTGATGTGATGCGTGTGCATATATTTCCGATTTGCCAAGTATGTGTCACACAAGTACTGCATCTGGCCTTCCTTGCCAGCATTTGGGAGTGCTTTTAAAACTGCTGAGTTAAGTGGCTTGACAGACCCTCATAGAACAAGAGGGACAGACTATGCCAAGTAGCACGTTAAACCTCATCACCAGAAAAACAAGGGTGGAGAGTAAAGGCATCTTTGCTATTGAAGTAAAAACAAAGTAAATGATAAGCTTGTAAAAACACCTGGTGTAGCTGAAAAAAGGGAGGGAAATAGATTGTTGTGAATGAAAAAGTTGATAATAATCTCTTGATAATAGTTTTGCATAGAAAGATGCCCTGTTGGCTAACCAGCAGTTGTTAAGGAATGTATGGGAAAAGCTCCATTTCCCCAAGGTGCTGAGTGTGTGAGGCTCCATTAACAATAAATGTGCTGCTGTAATATTCTGCCAAAGAAGTGGTTTGGTTTATGAAGGTGTAGGATTCTAGCAGAAAGTTTCTAGAACGTAATTTATGGAGGGTACATAGAAGACATGTCTTTTGTTTGACTGTGTCCTTAATTGGTTGCATTTTTCTTTTAGCGGAAATAAAAACTCAGCCCTTCTAGCTAGCTGTCAGATATGACTGTGTCTATCTAGAGGTCTGGCTACATTTCAGATTAGGGTGGATGTGTGAGGAGCAAGATGTGTTACAGAGCTGTGACGTGACTACTAGACTGTCACCGAGCAGTCTTCCTCATTCAGACTTCCGACAGTGATTCTTGTCAAGGGAATGGAAAGTGGCTATTGGTATGGCAGTCACAGCCCATTTAGAGACATGTGGCAAAAATAAAATACTGCAGATTCTGCTTTTTATGAATATGTTGTCTTCAACTCACACGTCTGGAGAAATTTCACTGAGTGCAGAAAAATTCTAGAGCGTACAACTTAAGACAAAGTCTGTACCTTCAAGCATCTAGTTATTGTTTTGCCAATGGATGGGGTCAGCACAAAGGTCACAGACACCAAGTTAAACAAGTATGTTTATCTTTACATACACTTAGAGCAGTGAGATAATAAGTAAAATGATACAGCAAGAATAAAAGAGAACAAGGTAGTGCACCTCTCCATTACTACATAAGATCAATTATAGTGATTAAGAAAAGATACATCACCAATTGCCCTAATACTTTACCATCACCCAGATCCGCAGTCTCTGGGGAGCCCTGGTTGCAGTGAGGATTTGGAGAGCCTTTCCTGGCAACTGGGAGGTCTTACGCAGTGCATCCACTCGTAGGTGAGGTCTCCAACTTTGCTACAAGAGGGTCCAGCTTCTATATCTGAACAAGCAAGTTTATGTGACAGTTAGGCAGAAACATCTGGTTTCATTCTCCTTTTTTTTGGATTCCACCTCAAGCCTGGCTAGGGCTCAAGGAGGAACCAAGGAAGTTTGTGTACGAGGAGGCCTTGACACTATACTTCTAAACAAGGAAAGGTTCATACATTCTCATAACGCTTTATCTAAGCTGCATCTCTTGCAAATGAGATGTTTTGTCCAAGATACACATTTCACTAATGATCACACGTATTTCGCTAGTGATTGGATACTGATAACACTTGGTTGTGAGATTCATGTAGTGGTCAGCTTCGGTTTGAGGCCTACTGATCAGGCCTTAGTACTTCAGTTATTCATTTTGGCTATTAATCTGGAAAATCGTTTACTGTAAATCATTTGTCCTGGCCATAAATCAATATTTCTTTAAATTCTGCCTGAGCAGAAATTAGTATTTCTATGTCACCTTCAAACCTGGTTAGATAATGAGGATTGTGTGATATTCTGGCTACAAAAGTGGTGTTTCTGCTGGGGGTCCTTAGGGCAAACAAAACTTTGAGCTGCCATTATTCTGGGAATGACTCCAGAAGAAGACTGTCAAAGTTAAGAGTTTTGAAACCTGACTCTTAAGTCTCCAAACCAACCGTTACATTTAACCAAGAATAATTTAGGTATTTCTTTTTTTCTCTCAGACATCTGTAAAAAGCTTTGGCACTAGGTTAGATTAAGGAGTAGGAAGACCAGCCATCACTGCTACAGAGTGGGGATGGCAGTGTTTCTTCTGTTTGAAACAATGAAAATGGCTAGTGTTCACTCTGATATAGCTAGACACGTAAGCATTTGTTCATGCCTCATTGCCTTCAAAGATGTGCACAAGAATGTTCTGTAATAGACTGGAATAGATAATCTCTGCTATTCAAAATTGTAACTTCAGAACTGGTAAGCTAGGTCACACTACAGATACGGTTGAGTGACAGGCTGCTTCCAAACCTGAAGTTTTCAGATCTGCCACATCTCTTACTGGTTTTCCTCTCTATAATCAACCAGTTAGGCATGCAAGAAGGAAAAAGCGAGATTTACTGGGGATGTAAAAATGTCCAATTTTTTCTTCAATTGCTGTGTTTGTTTTGGTCAAGTGAACTCAGTTTTTAGTGCAGAATGAATAATTATCCCTGAGTTCTACTGAAACCAAAAGAAAATAAAGGCAGAACACAATTTCATTCATTCATATCATGTTTTGGAAACCTGAATACCTTGTATTTTAGTTATTGTTTTGATCTGGTTTGCCCTCTTTCATAAATCTTACACCATTTGATGAAGAAAGAGTATGGATCAACTTGAATCGTTCCTTCTGCGTCTGTCAGATCTTTTACAGTCTCTGTTGGGAAAAAATGGGTGTTAACAGAAGAAAAAAATTATCCTTTTACGCAAGGTTCTGTGCAAGATCAGTTCTTCTCAATTCAGTGACTTCTGAGGATATTTAAGCATTTAGGAGTCTGAGGCCTAAACTAGTCCTGAGTATTGAGGTTTTGGTTTCATACAATTTTCACAATATTGTATCTTTTTGTGTTTCAATCCATCATAGGATATTACCAGCTTGCTTCATACCATCTATGAGGTAGTTGATGCATCAGTAAACCATTCTCCTAGTTCCAGTAAAACTCTGCGAGTGAAACTTACTGTGGCACCAGATGGCAGCCAAAAGAAGAAAAGTATATTGTTAAATCATACTGGTAAGGATGTGAGACCAACAACGGGGAATAAATATGAAAAATTTTAAGGGGATCTTAAACATTCATCTTCATATTTTGTCAATACAAATAATTAAGTATTTAAGGCAAATAATTCTGTGGGTATTTTAAAGCCCGTTAATCTGTTATAAGATCTCAGGTGCAAAATTGCCTACATTTTTTTCCATGTATGCTAAGCAAATTAGTGTCCCATTTCCGATTGACTTTTTTCTCTTGGCAGCAACAAGAGGAAAAATTACGTGTGTTGTGTAATCGTGTTTGTGTACCGAAAGGCAGGTTTAAGGCCTTTTCTATTTGTGCCACTCTAACTGTGCTATTATTACAGTGTTCAGTTTGTGTGAAAACAGGTGTGGTATAAAAATTCTTTTTCCAAGTACCTATTAGTGTTGCTGGATAAAAATAAACAATTAAGCATAACTGAACTTCATGGGTCTAAGTGTAAAAATTGCACTCATTTTTTTGATACTGGAAGAGCATGCCATTATAAAATGGCTTATACTATGATAGATTGTTCACCTTATATTCACTCTAATAATAGCTGTATGAACGTAATTGCTTCAGTAGGTTAAGTAGTACTAAATTAAGTACTAAACAAAATTCTTACAGTGTTTTGTGTAATACTTCAGTAGAAAATGTGGACACCTTATCCAGGAGAAGAGTCTTGATATCTTGGTTTTAATATAGACATCTACTCAGCCAAGTGCAGGCATAAGAAATTTTGCACTGCTGGAAAGCTTTGTCATGCATTAGTACAAGATTGAAATCCAAACTACCAAGCCCTCCTGAGGGACAAGTTTATCAGTGTGAATGTGGCTCCATTTAACCAACCAAATGGCTCTCAGCCCAACCCTGACTAATGTTCTACAGCCAAGGTTATGCCTGCTTAAAATCTGTCCTGTGGGCAAAAGCACTTTCAAGAAGGCTTTACAAAATGATGCATCACATCTTGATCTACGGACTAGAAAAAATGTATTTGCCATGTAGCATGTTAGTTATACTGATTAGGAAGGACAGCAATGTGAGAATAACGTCCTTTTTCTTGCTGGCAGATTTGCAAAGTGCAAGGCATAGAGCTGAAAGCAAAGCCAATGAAGAGTTAAGAAGCTCTGAAAAGAAGCAACGGGCTTCTCTCAGGTAAGAGAAAAGAAATGAGTCTTCTGAGAGGCACTGGGTGGCTCTGAGGAATCCTCAACTATTGATGAATTTGTATTTATTTAATTAAAAATATTAAAGCAGCAGAATTAGAGTGTTTTTTCTCCCTAGCGCAGGCAGCTGATAGCATCAATGTGTGAATACTTCATATGAAAAAGCAGCAACAAAGTTTTGATTGCATTTTAGGTCTCTTTCTTCTTAAGTGTGAAAGTTCTTTTCTTGCATTTTCTTCTGTCTGCTCCTCAGAGGACATGTAGTGCCTTTCTAGATGCTATCTGCAGATACTGTACCTATTAGTGAACTTTAAGCAATATAGCACAGCCTTCTGGCTAGAAGTGTCCTGAAGTCTTTTCATCTTCATAGATGCCATCTCCTGCCTATCCCTGTTCTCCTTTCAGCCCATCTTTTTCACTAGTCAATTCAATTAGATCCAAGCTTTTTTAACTCATTCTTGCTCAGTGGACCATAACCACTTCTCCTCCTGCCTTTCCTCTTGAAGGAAGCAGCTTTGAGCTGGCACTGGAATGTTGAGTAGAATGAGGGGAAAATTGAGCTTGTAGCTGAGGAGCAGACAGAGTCAGCTATGCAGAAAGCAGTCTTCATAGGGCATGTCCTATAGAATACGCAACAGCCGGAGCTTCCAGCATGCTGCTAGCTTCATGTTCCCTTCTGCTGCAGTAGTTCTGGTTACAGCAGCTGTGGGTGGCTCAGCCCCGCTGGCAGTGTATGTTTGTGCAGTTAGTCGAAGAAAATTCACCTCACTTAGCAGAGTGGCTGTGTCTTCTGACTCCCACGTGCCATAAACCCTGCTTCCTCACTTCCATATCATGTTCTCCTTTACAGAATTAGCTATTAAGTATCACCTATGTAAGAATTAGCCTGCTGACTTAGAACCAATATATTTATTGTAGTCTTGAAGGAAAACTAGGACCATTTCATTTCTTTTCTTTTTTTAATTCATGAAATTCAGAATACATTTCACTACTTGAAAAAATACCTGTTTGTTGTTTTTCAATGGAATCCAGCCTGCATGACTCATGCAGAATCACAGAATGGCTTAGGTTGGAGAGGACCTTAAAGATCATCCAGTTCCAATCCCCTGCCATGGGCAAGGTTGCCAAGCACTAGTTCAGGCTGCCCAGAATCCCTTCCAGCATCGTCTTGAGTGCCACCGGAGATGGGGCATCCACAGCCTCTCTGAGCAGCCTGTTCCAGCACCTCACCACCCTCTGAGTAAAAAATTTCTTTCTAACATCTAACTTAAATCTAACCTCTCTTAGTTTAAAGCCATTTCCCCAGAATGCATCAATTTCCAGTAGAGCGCAAGCACAGTAGTTTCTTTTTTGAACAGCTGCGGGTACACTTGCAGCCATCTAGAGATCAGACAAAAAAGGAGTTTTAGTTCTTTCCTAACAGAATGTATGGTATTATTTTGGATGCCAGTCCTGCGCAGGCCTTTTTCTTCTGAAGGTGTGTAATCATGCCTTTTGCAAGGCTGGCAAGAATATGTATCTACCCTGTTATTGTGACTTCTTTCTGGCACTGAACTTCAGAGTATGTGCTAGTCATTTGCAATGTACTTTTCAAGTGTTAAATTTTTTACAGCTAGGAACAATGTTCGTGTCTCAGACAAGTGTAGGTGTGCTATTCCTTTTCTGAACTGCATATTTTAATGGGTAGAAAAATAAAACAAACGCAGGTGATTCTGATACATTTTAATGTAGATCTGTTGCTCCAAATAGGTCATCTCAGTGTATAGTATCAGTTTCGTTTAGGATTTTCTACCTCATGCTGAGGAAGAGAAAAATGTTTACAGAAATGCCATAGTAATCATATTGCATTTGTTTCTTCCACTGCAAAATAAAAATCAATTCTGGTTTTCCTTGGACTTCGGTATACTTATCCCTAAGGAATGTATTGAGTTTAATACATTCATCAGAAGGAGAAGCATTCAATTTTATTAAAAATGACAACAAAAATGTGCCTCCCTTTTCTGGACAGAGTAGAAAAGTGAATGAGTTATGCCATTGCGTGAATGGCATCTGGATTAAATTTCAGAATTAAAGATGACTTCTGTTAGTAACTCTGTACAAAATCTTTTGTGAAATAAAGAGCACTGAGTGTAAATTGAAAGTTTTTGCTTACTGGTATCAAAGTGGTTCTCAGGTTTCCACTGACAAAGGTTTGCCCTTTAAATTTAATGGACTCTTTGACAATCTATTGCAGAAATCCTCTTTCAGTTTGAAGTCCCACTCTTATCCACCTTTAAAGTCCTGTTTTTGGAAATGTTTTAGGAATGGCACCCTGTTCATTCATATCCATAGGCACAGAGGCATCAAATATTGGGGTAGATGCTTGGCCCTGCTGCATTTGCCTTTCTCATCCTTTTGGTAGGAGGCTTCCTAGAGTGGACAAAACTGCATCCTTTGCTGAGCAGCATCAGGCAACTGTCAACATCTGCCAGTTTTTGTTGCGTCTCATTAAATGTGGACAGGACAAAGAGTCTGGCCACTGTGTGTGCTGCATTGCTATTGGTGCACTCTGGCTAAATTGCTAACTGTCAGGGAAGCTGAGCCTCATCGCCATCTCATGCTATTAGCACTGAAGCTTCCCCTCAAGAGCAGCAATGAGAACTTGTGAGCAGTGCTCACATTTCACAAATTCAGTCACTTAGGAATTCTAGGGAAGATGTGATTAATATTCAAGATAGAATGGATAGGAATGTTTTTATCCTGAAGGTGGGAGATAAATGGATTAGATTTTTCAACTGCTGGAAGCTACAGGCAGGAGTTTTCACCTGTAGGGCTGATGCAAGTATCAAGATCAAGCAGCTGCATTCATAGCTAGCTTGCCTGGCGTGTGAGGTAGAAAATGGTGGTGGAAGAGAGCTGGCAGGCAGCTCTGTGAGTTGGTTATCGTAATGCCACCCTGGTTTGTTTGGGTTAGTGCAACATGGAAAATATGATGCACACCATTCTCTAAACATCTTAATTTTACTACGGATGCACATTCTCTCTCACTCTTTCTTCCCTGCTTAAGTGATTTATGCCTGGCTGCCCTATGCTCTATGTTATCTGTGAGCGTGGCTTTCAGGAAATGTCTCTGCATTTTTCTGCCCAGAACTCTGTCTCCACTCTATTCCATTTACCCACTGTGTTGCCGTATTCTTACCATTAGAATGACAGTCCAGTGTGGGAATTTTAGACAGAGGCATACTCCACAAGCTCTTAAGCAGATGCCTTTTTTATTAAAAACAAATATATATCACAGAATCACAGAATCCTTAGAGTTGGAAGGGACATTTAAAGGTCATCTAGTCCAGCTCCCCTGCAATGAACAGGGACATCTACGGTTAGATCAGGTTGCTGAGAGCCTGGTCCAGCCTGGCCTTGAAAGTCTCCAGGGACGAGGCTTCTACCACATCTCCAGGCAACCTGTTCCAGTGCCTCACCACCCTCACTGCAAAAGACTTTTTCCTTATATCCAACTGAAATCTACCTCTTTAAGTTTGAAATCAGTAGCAAAAATGTGTATTCTTACACGCTGTGTGTGATGCATGCTTGATGCATGCCTGGATATTCCCATATACAAGCAGAAGAGCACTGTGAGGCTGGGTGCCAGACGGCTCCATTCTCAGAAGTACTTTTAGTTCTCTTTGACAGTGGAGCACATCTCTCATCAGTGTATAATTGCTTTGCTGTGTATATTTGTATTGCTGAACATCATCTTGCATGCAAGAAAGCTATTAGAATGAAGGGCTGTGGCAGTACTGGCATAGCTTTTCTTCAATATCTTGATGAGAGATGGAATTTATTACAAGAAAAAAAAAAATAGGTTCCCTGTTAATTTTGTTTTCAACAGACAGTGCTGTGTGCAGTGTTACTTAATGTGCTGGATCAAACCCAGCAGTGTTTTTTTTGAGGGTTGACTGTGCATTGTCTTCAGCATTTGTGTGCATGTCCTGATAGTTCTCCTCCAGAGATCTCTTAAGTTGGTTTGCTAAAGAGTAACAACCTTTAAAGGTGTGTCTTTGCAGGTAGGGTACCTAGCTGGCAGTCTATCTAGAAAAACAAAGAACATCTGGACTTTCCCTCTTTTTTGACAGTACCACATGTCACTTCTGAAATTCAAAGCTGACTTAGTCTTTACAGCTTAGCCGATTTCCAGGAAGACTCTCCTTCATTCAGGAGACTCTACCAAATTATTTTCCAGGTAGGTCAAGTCTTGTGACTGACATTTATCAAAGAACCTGCAGACCTGTGTATGACACAGACACTAGGAACTCAGTTCTGTAATGTCCTGAACAGTGTGACCCTAGACCAGGAAAGCAGTTCATGCCAAAGAGTAATGGAATTAGTAACCTCTGGAAATCGGTAGATGTGTTAATAGACTAAAAACAGAGTACTTGCCACCATATAGAATGAAACCTGTACTTAGCAAATTGTATAAGATACAAATTCCAGTCTTAGGCTGACATCACTGCAATCACATGGAGTGTATGAAAAAGCAAAGCATCTTGTGGTCTTGGAAGCCGAAGTATCTGAATGACAGGCAGTTCTTGTCCTGTTTGTTATATTGAAGATATATTGCTCATATCTGCAAACATAATTTAAACTGCTGAATTAAATTGTTGGGCAACTATAAATCTCTAGCTGACTTTTTTCTGTCTCATAAATGAATGGTATTTCAGATATTCATTCACAGGAAATAGTTCTGCTATAAATAAAATTGCAAAGCTGAGCAGGAGAAGGAGTTGAGATTCTGAACCCAATGGCTGATCTGACCTTATTATTTGTGTT